>NW_028153605.1:0-57000 GCF_964211835.1 Anser anser | reverse complement strand
TGCACCGTCGCACTCTCACGTGCTGTTGCACACTCATGTGCTGTCACACATTCACATGCCATCACACACGTGTGCACCATTGCACACTCACACACTGCCACACTCGCACACCATCGCAGTTACTCACCATCACACGCTCATGCACCATCGCACACTCTCACACTGTCGCACACCTACAGCGTCACTCACATTTAGCCACCGACCTGCACACGCTCTAACACTCACACTCACGTTCACACCCAGCCTCACACCTCACACTCGCCCTCATTCACAAGCCTGTACCCGCACACACTTGTCCACACCCCCCTCACACACTCACAGCCCCTCACAGTCCCACTCAGTCGCTCACCCTCACACTCACTCACACCCATCCTTACACACTCACCCTCACCCCGCACACACACTCACCCCCTCGCTCACTCTCACACTCACTCACATTCACACTCACTCACCCCCATACATGCACATCCTCACCCTCACACCCCTCACTCACTCTCACCCTCCCTCACTCACCCCCTTACACACTCACACTTACTGTCACACCTCACACCCACGCACACCCACACCCCCTCATTCTCACACTCACCCTCCCTCTCACACCCCTCACACCCGCCCTCACCCCGTCACTCACACCCACCCTCCCTCTCACCCTCACTGTCACTTGCACACTCACCCCCACTCACCCCTTACTCACTCCCACCCTCACCCCGCACCCTCACTCACGCTCACCCCCACACTCATACACTTATCCTGTCACCCCCACGCTCACGCTCACCCAACACCCTTGCTCACCCCCTTGCTCAACCCCCCTCCCTCCCACACTCACTCCCACTCCCGCCACGACCTCACACTCGCCCCGTACGCTCACTCCCACTCCCCCCCACCCACTCGCGCCCTCACCCCCACCCTTACCCTCACTCACACCCACACCCAGCCTCACTGCCCCCACACTCACAGTCACACACACCCTCACTCCCCCTCACCCCCCCCCACACTCACACCTACCCCCACCCTCACACTCCCCCCGCTCTCCCCTCACACTCCCCCCCCTCTCCCCCTCACACTCCCCCACACTCCCCCTCACCCTCCCTCCCCACTCACACTCACAGTCCCCGGCTCGCACCCGTCCCCGCTCACACCCGCTCACCCCCCTCACACTCACCCTCTCCGCACACTCCCCCCCCCTCACACTCCCCCCCCGCACTCACACTCCCTCCCTCTCCCCCCCCTCCCCGTCCCCCCCCCCCCAGCCGCCCCCAGCCCCCGCCCCGTCCCGGTTCCCGTCCCCCCGCGCCCCCCCCGCTCACCGAGGCGCCCCCCCAGCAGCGCTCCCCGCCGGTTGGTGACGTCGTGGAGCCGCCGCGGGGCCGGCAGCGCCCCCAGGCAGCCCAGCATCGGGCCGGGACCGGCACCGGGCCGGGACGCCGGGAACGGGACGGGAACGGGCACCGGGCACCGGCACCGGCACCGCCACCGCGGAGCGGCCCCGGCCCCGCCGCCACCGGGCCCCGGGCACCGGCACCGGGCGCGGCCCCGCTCGGCCCCGGCCCCGCCACGGCGGAGCCGCGGAGAGACCGCCCCGGGGGGGGGCGGGGCGGGGCGGGGGCACCGGCGCGGGGCGGGGGGCGCGGGGGCACCGGGGGGATCGGGGGGACACGGGGCGACCGGAGGGAGCGGGGGGGACGGGGGACCGGGGGAACCGCGACGGGACGGGGGGAGCGGGGGCACTGGGACGGGGCGGGGGGGGACGGGGGACACGGCGGGGGACAGGGATGGGGCCGTGGGGTACAGGGGGACCCGGGGACAGGGGGACCCGGGGGTGGGGACGGGGATACGGGACGAGGGGACGGGGGCGGTGGGGGACACGGGGGACACGGCGTGTGGCACGGGGATGGGGGCACGGGGACGGGGGCACGGGGACGGGGGCGGGGGCACGGCACGGGCGTGGGACACGGGACATGGCGCGGGACATGGGGACATGGGGAGGGACACAGGGTCCCCCAGTGGCCCCTTCCTGCTCCGCGCCAGCCGAGGCCCCAGTTAAAGGCCCCAATTAATTAAAGGCCCCAATTAATTAAAGGCCCAAATCAGAGGCCCCGATTAACCCCACCCACGGGTAAGGGGGACCAGGACATGCCCCCCCTGGTGCACGGCCCTTGCACGCTCCTGCACTTTGCACACCTTTGCACAGGGCCGCCCTGGAGGCAGCGGGCGGCAGGGCTCCGTGCAAGGGGGCCCAGGGTTGTGCAAGGCTTGCACGGGGGTGGTTTAGCGCAAGGCTTGCACAAGGGGGCAGTGCAAGGCTTGCACGGGGAACGTGTTTCTGCAGAAGTGCAACACGGGCATGAGTTAGTGCAAGGGGCATGTTATGAGGGTGTTTCCGTGCACAGGTTGCATGAGGGCTCGGTGCAAGGATTGCACAGAGGGTTTCCGTGCAAGGACTGCACAGGCGTGAGTTAGTGCAAGAGCTGCAATGGGGGGGGGAGGGGTTCTGTGCAAGAGTTGGGGGGGGGGCTGTGGAAGTGTTGCACGGGGATGCTTTGGTGCAAGGGTCACACAGAATGTTGGTGCAAGGGCTGCCCAGGGGGTTAGTGCAAGGCTTGCACGTGAGTGCCAGGCTTGCACGGGGACACGTGTGCAAGGCGGTGGTGAGCAGCGCACGTTGAGCCACAGCCCTGTGCGCGTGCAAGGGTTTGCACACCGGGTGCAGATGGGCCTGGGGGGGGAGCTGCAGCAGGCCCCTTGCACACGTGTGTGCGAGGCCTCCCCGGTCACGCCGCCCCGCCCCAGAGCACACTGGGAAGCTGGGAGTGACGCCAACACCTGCGGTGCTCCCGGGGCACGCTGGGACACGGGGCCACACGCCAAGGGCCCCGGGTGCTCCTGGGGCACGACGGGACACGGGGCGTCACGCCAGTCCCGGGGCACGCTGGGACACGGGCTGTCACGCCAGCCTGCGCGTGCACCAGGCCCTGCACCCGTGGCCGGGAGGCGCTGGGGGGCACAGGACCTCGCACGAGGCCTCGTGGGGCTGGGGGGCGTGCACGAGAGTGTGCAAGCACGTGCACATGCAAGACCATGCACGGGTGCATGAGTGTGCACAGGTGAGCAAGCATGTCTGCAAGACCACACGTGTGTGATGATGGCGCACCAGTGTGGGGGTATGCACGTGTGCAAGGCCTTGCACGCTGGTGGTGATGCAGAAGTGAGTGCACATCTGCAAGCGCGCATGAGCCTATGTGAGCACGCGTGAGTGTGCAAGCATGCCCACGTGCAAGACCATGCATTGCACAATGCTGCACATGTGTGTCAGCATGTGTGAGCGTGCAGGTGTGCAAGACCACATGCACGCAGCAATGCACACGCATGTGATCATGCATGTGTGTGCACACCCCTGCCGTGCCTTGAGGTGCGTGTGCCCTCTGTGCGTTGCACACACACCAGGTGTGACCCCGGCACCAGCAGCCCCCCCCCTCACACCTCCCCGCCCCCCCCCAGGCACCCCGGGGCAGCACGGCCACGATCCGCGTGGGGGCTGCCCCCCACGGAGACCCCCACCGGTGCTGCACGGCTCAGCACAGCCCCGCGGGGCCTGGCGCTGCACGGCCAGCTGTGGCTTTGCACAGCTTGGCACGGCTTTGCACAGCATCGTGTGGCTTTGCACGGCGTTTCATGGCACAGTTTTGCATGACGTTGTACCGCTTCGCATGACATTGCACGGCTTTGCATGGCGTCTCATGGCATTGCATGGCTTTGCACGGTGTTTCATGCCACAGTTTTACATGCCATCGTACCGCTTTGCACGGCATCACACGGCTTTGCACAGCAACGCGTGCCACGGCTCAGCATGTTGTTGTACCACCTTGCACAGCGTTGCATGGCTCTGCACAGCATTTCGTGCTGTGGTTTTGCACAGCTTTGCTCCACTTTGCACGGCACTGCGTGGCTTTGCATGGCATTTCACGCCGCGTTTCAAAGCATTGCAGGACTATATGTGGCATCGCACCACGTTACATAGCCTTGCACTGCTTTGCACGACCACACATGGCTTTGCACGGCATTGTGAACAGTTTTGCACAGTATTGCACGGCTTTGCACGGCGTTCCACAGTTTTCCACAGCATTGCACAGTTTTGCATGGCATCGCATGCCTTTGCACGGCTTTACACAGCATTGCACGCCTTTACACACACCCCCCGGGGGCCTGCCGAGGCGTGGCACGCCGCAGAGCTGGGGGGGGCCGGCGGCACCTCCCGCCCGGGGGCCCTGGCGCCGCAGCACTGAACAAAGCCCCCATTGAGCTCGGGCGTCTCCAACCCAAATTTTTTCCATGACCACATCGCCCCCCCCCTCCCTTCGGGGGGGTCCCCACCACCTCCACCCCCACCCGGGCCCCCGCGAGGAGGGGGAGGAGGGGGCGGGGCCAGGGAGGGGCGTCGACCGCACGCCTTGCACACGCGTGTGCAACATCGGCACCCACGTGCCCGGGGGGGCCTGGCATGTGCAAGTGTCCTGGTCCCATGCCCCCGTGCCCCCCCCATGTCCCCCCATGCCCCCCCCGTGTCCCTCCATCCCCCATGTCCCCGTGCCCCCCCATATCCCCGTGTCCCCCTGTGTCCCCCCCCACGCCTCCCCCATGTCCCCGTGTCCCCCCCACGTCCCGCCCGTGCCCCCCCATGTCCCCCTACCCCGATGTCCCCCCGTGTCACCCCCATCCCCCGTGTCTCCCCGTGCCCCCCCCGTGCCCCCCCCCCCGCTCCCGTGTCCCCCCCGCCCCCCGTGACGGGGTGGGGGGGGTGCAGCTGCCTGCCCCCGGCCCCGTGCACGCGTGGGAGCGCCCACGTGAACCCCCCCGCCCGGCTGAGCCGGCTTTAGGCTATAAATACCCCACCGGGGGGGGAGGCGCGGGGGGGGGGCAGCGCCATGGGGCTGGCGTGGCGCGGCCAGCGGCTCCGCAGCCCCCCGTGTCCCCCACCGTGCCCCCCCCCCTGCTGCCCCCCCCCCTGCTGCCCCCACCCCTGCTGCCCCCACCCCTGCTGTCCCCCCCCCTGCTGTCCCCCCCCCTGCTGCCCCCCCTGCTCAGCCCCCTGCCAGCCCCCTTGTCACCCCCCCTGCTGCCCCCCCCCGTGTCCCGTCCTCCCCTGCTGCCACCCCCCCTGCTGCTCCCCCCCGGGCTGCCCCTCGCCTTGCTGCCTCTCTCGCCACCCCCCCTCGTGTCACCCCCCCTGCTGCCGCCCCCCTTGCTGCCCCCCCCCCTGCTGCCCCCCCCCGTGCCGCCCGCCCGCCGTGCCCTGCTGCCCCCCCCCCCCAGCCTGCCCCCGGTGCCCCCCCCGGTGCCCTCTCGGGTGCCCCCCCCCGCCCTGCCGCCCGCGGCTCAGCATCAAGTGAGGGGGGCGCGGTGACCCCCCCCGGGACCCCGGTGAGTGCGGGGGAAACTGAGGCACGGGCAGGGCGGGGGGGATGAAAGGCAGGGGGGAGTCATGCAAGGCGGGAGGGGGCGTTTGCACGGGGATGGGGGGGTGAGGAGAGTTGGGGGCGATTGCACAGGGCTTGGGGCAATTGCACAAGGTGTTTGTCCCCAGGCGGGGCATTTGCACAAGGTATGGGGCAGTTGCACGAGGCCCGGGGCAGCTGCACCAGCACGGGGCAGTTACGCGAGGCCCAGGAGGGGCGCGCGGGGCCGAGCGCCCCCGAGTGGAGCCGAACGGAGCCGAATAGGCCCGAGTGGGACCGAGCGGGGCCGAACAGGGCCGAACGGAGCCGAGCGGGGCCGAACAGGGCCGAGTGGGGCCGAGCAGGGCCGAACGGAGCCGAGCGGCGCCGAGCGCGCCCGAGTGGAGCCGAACGGGGCCGAACGGAGCCGAACAGGCCCAAACGGAGCCGAGCAGGGCCGAGCGCTCCCGAGCGCCTCCGAAAGTCCCCGAGCGCCGCCACGTGACCTCATCCCACGTGATCTGGCGAACACGTGGCGCGCGCAGCGAGGGGCTCGCCCCCTTCCTTGAGCAGGCGCATGCGCGCGGCCCTCCACCCCCCCCCCCCAATCCGGGCGGGGTGGGCGCAGGGCCCTTCTCACGTGACGCGCGCCAAGATGGCGGCGCCCGCGGAGGCGGCCGGCGCCAAGCGGAAGCGGAAGTGGGTGCGTGGAGGCGCCGGGGTGCGCGGCCGGTCCCCCCCGCTGAGGGGCAGGTGGGGGGGGGCGGGGGGGGGGCTCTGCTGGTTTTGGGGGTGTCCCGGGGATTTTAGGGGGCTTGGGGGGGCTGGGGGGTTCGGAGCGGCCGGGGGAGGGGCGGCCTGGTGGGTGGAGGAGGGGCCCGGGGGATTTGGGGGGACCTGGGTGGGGCTGACGGGGGGCTTGGGGGGATCCCGGTGAATGTGGGGGGCCCTGGGGGATTTTTAGGGGCTTTGGGGGGGGGGCTGGGGGACTTTAGGAGGGTTCTGGCGGGGCTGGGGGGCGTTTAGGGGCCCTGGGAGGCCTCTGGACAATGGGAGAGGCCCGGGGGGGTCTGTGGGGCGGGGGGGTGTCAGTGGGAGAGTGTGTATGGGGGGGTCGGGGGGGGTGTATGGCGTGGGAAGGGGGGGCCGGGGGAGGCATGGATGGGGCGAATGGTGTGGGGAGGGCGTTTGGGGGTGTTTGGGTTGGGGGGGTCAGCAGGGGTGTGCATAGGGAGGGGAGCTTGGGGGAGTGTCCATAGGGCGGGGGGGGCTATATGAAGGGAGAGGGCTCTATGCGAGGGGGTCTATAGGGCGGGGAGGTCCAGCAGGGGGTGCACAGCTCAGTCCCACAGCCACCCAGGGGTGCGCAGGGCGGGGGGGTCGCCGTGTGCCCAGGCCGGGGCCTCCTCCCGCTGCCCCCCAGCCCCCTGCTGGCGCTCCCAGCCCATTGCCTCAGCATTGTCTCGGGGGGGTTACCGATCACCCACCTTACTCCCTTTCCCCCCCCCCACAGCCGCCCCCGGGATGCCCGCAGGGCTGGGCGCGCCATGCTGCTCGCCGCCTATGCCGCCCTCGCCCTGCTGCTGGCAGCGGCGCTGGGGCTGGAGCTGGCCGCCCGCCACTCGCGCCCCCCTGCTGCCGCCGCCCCCCCCGGCGCCAACCCGGCCTTTGCCCGCTTCCAGCGGGGCTTCCTGCGCGGCTACCTGCCCGCGCTGGCCGCCGACTGGCTGCAGGGGCCGTACCTGTACAAGCTGTACCAGCACTATGGCTTCGTGGAGGCGCAGATCGCTGCGCTCTACGTCTGCGGCTTCGCCTCCAGTGTCCTCTTCGGGCCCGTGGCCGCCTCGCTGGTGGACACGCTGGGCCGCCGGGCGTCGTGCGTGCTCTTCTCGCTGACCTACTCGGCCTGCTGCCTCACCAAGCTGTCCCGTGACTACCTGGTGCTGGCAGCGGGGAGGGTGCTGGGCGGGCTGTCCACGGCGCTGCTCTTCTGCGCCTTCGAGGCCTGGTACGTCCATGAGCACGTGGAGCACCACGACTTCCCGGCAGAGTGGGTGCCCGCCACCTTCTCGCGGGCAGCCTTCTGGAACCACGTGGTGGCCGTGGGGGCCGGGGTGGTGGCCAACGCCGCCGCCGAGTGGCTGCGGCTGGGCCCGGTGGCGCCCTTTGTGGCGTCCATCCCGCTGCTGGTTCTGGCGGGTGCCGTGGCCTTGAAGGACTGGGACGAGAACTATGGCAAGAAGCGGGCGCTCGCCAAGACCTGCGCGGACGGCCTGCGGCGCCTTCTGGCGGACCGGCGCGTGCTGCTGCTGGGCACTGTCCAGGCGCTCTTCGAGAGCGTCATCTACATTTTCGTCTTCCTCTGGACGCCCGTGCTGGACCCCCATGGGCCGCCGCTGGGCATCGTCTTCTCCAGCTTCATGGCGGCCAGCATGGTGGGCGCCTCGCTGTACCGCCTGGCTGTCTCCCCAAGGTACCGCCTGCAGCCCGTCCACGTGCTCTCGCTCTCCGTCCTCGTGGGCTTCTTCTCCCTCTTCATGCTCACCTTCTCCACCAACCCCGGCCAGGAGAGCCCGGCCGAGTCCTTCGTGGCCTTCCTGCTCCTCGAGCTCTCCTGCGGGCTCTACTTCCCCGCCATGGGCTTCCTGCGGCGCAAGGCGATCCCGGAGAAGGACCGGCCGGGGGTGACGAACTGGTGCCGAGTCCCGCTCAACCTGCTGGCCTGCCTGGGGCTGCTGCTGCTGCACGGCGCCGACCGCGGGTCCGGCACCCGCAGCATCTTCTCCGCCTGCTGCGGCCTCATGCTGCTGGCGCTGCTCGCCGTCGTCGGCCTCTTCTCTGTTGTCCGCCACGATGCTGAGCTCCGGCTGCCGGCCCCGCAGGGCCAGCCTGATGCCCCCGAGCTGTGACGCAGGAGGGGGCCTCGGGGGTGCCGCTGGGGCCCCGGCGTGTGGTGTGGTGGCCCAGGGGGGAAGCCCGCCCGGCTGGTGACCCCCACGGCGCCCCCACCCTCGCGTCCTGCTGGGGACAGCGCTGGAAGCACATGGGGATGGAGTGCCGCAGGGTGAGTGCCCCCTGCGCAGCCCCGCACCCCTCACCTTCCCTTTTTTTAAAGAAAATAAAGCATTTCCGCAAGTGCTTCTGCCATGTGAGAAACTCTGTAGCCAATAACGGGCTCAGGCCAGGATCTCAGTGAGGCAGCACTGTTAGTCGCGACTGCGATGGCGGGCGTCCTCCAGGCAGGAGCGCCCCTACCAGTCACACAGCACGGCTTAGGTTTATCGACTCTCTTTCCCAACGAGCCGGCCCTCCCCTGTTTCCCCATGGACTGGGTGCTGTGGGTTAACCCAGTCGGCAGCTCAGCACCACACAGCCGTTCGCTCACCCTCCCCCCTCCCTCTCTGGGATGGGGGAGAGAAACGGGAAAGTGAAGCCTGTGGGTTGAGATAGAGACAGTTTATTAGGACATAGAGTAATAATAATAATAATAATATGTACAAAACAAGTGATGCACAATGCAATTGCTCACCACCCGCTGACCGATGGCCAGCCTATCCCTGAGCACTTGGTCCCCCCAATCCACCCAGCCCCCAGCTATGACCCCAGATGGCATGGAACACCCCTCTGGCCAGTTTGGGTCAGCTGTCCTGGGTCCACCCCCCCCCAGCTCCTGCTGCACCCCCAGCCTGCCCGCTGGCAGGACAGAGCGAGAAGCTGAAAAGTCCTTGGCTTGGTGTAAGCACTGCTCTGCAGCAATTAAAACACCAGCATGTTATCAGCGCTCCTCTCATCCTAACTCAAAGCATAGCACCCCACCAGCTACTAGGAGGAAAATTAACTCTGTCCTAACTGAAACCAGGACATGGGATACTCCAGGTTCACAACCTATCTGGTGCTTCACAGACAATGCATGGCCTTCAGTTGCGGGCCTGTTACTTTTCAAGTTTCGTTTGACTTTTTACTCTTTGAAGTGGTAATGTTTTTTCACTTACCTGACTTGACTTGACACCGTGTTTTTTGCCTAGTTGCTGTAAGGATTCTGGTTGTCTGCATTTTACAAGGTCTGCTAAGCTCTCTTACCGCTGCAAGCACATCTCGATGCCACCTTCCTTCCCTCTGAACAGTGTAACTCTGCAAAAACAACAGGTTTATTCCCACACCCCCATTTATTTTTTTTTGCATCGCGTTCCCTCCCTGCGCTCAGGACCCCCCCATTGCAGGGGGCCCCAACTTGCCCCCCCAGTTACGCAGGGTCCCTACACGCCCCCCGCCCCGCTTACACAGAGTCCTTACAACCCCCCCCCGTTACATGGGGTCCCAACTTGCCCCCCCCCCCCCCACGGGGTCCCCATATTCCCTCCTCCCATTACACGCACCGCGCGCATGCGCGGATCCGTGCGAGGACTACAAGTCCCGGCGTGCCCCGCGCGGGGCGGCCCGTCCTGATTGGCTGCGGTGCGGCTATTTGAACGGGGCGCGCGGCGGGGATCGCGGCCGTGCCTACGGGAAGCGGCAGCGCGGGTGAGCGGGGGCGGGCCTCGGGGCCGGGGGCTGTAAGGTCGGGGCGGGGGGGCTCGGGGGCATCCTGAGGGGCGGGGGGGGGCCTGCAGGGCCTGGGGGGCAGCTGAGGGGCAGGGGGGTCTCCGTAGGCCCCTTGGGGGCTGAGGGGCAGGAGGGGGGCACTGCAGGGCCCGCGGGGGGGTATGAGGGGTTGGGGGGGTCCTGCAGGGCCTAAGGGGGGGGCTGAGGGGCTGGGGGGAGGGCGCCAGGGCCTGCTGGGGCCCTGCAGGTCCTGGGGGAGGCCGAGAGGTGGGCCCGGGGACAGCCCTTCTGGCTTGGGAGGGGGCTCTGAGGTGGGGCTGGGGGGGCCTCTAGGAACCGGGGGGTCTTTGGGGCTCTAGAGGGGTGTAGGGGTTGAGGCGTGGTGGGGGGTACGTGAGCAGACCCGGGGGGGATGGGGGCCCTGAGGCCTGAGGGGGGAGCTGGGGAGGGGTTTGGGGGGGGATGTGAGCACTGAGGGGGCTGAGGAGCAGTTCTGGGAGCTGCCCCCAAGCAGCAGGGGCTGTGGCAGGGATGTAAACCCGGGGGGGTGGGGCTGTGAGCACCAGGCCCCCCAGCACCCCCTTACCTCCCCCCTCGCTGCCCCCCAGGGCTGCCATGAAGCACCTCCGGGGCGCTGATTTTGTGGCACGCACCGCCAGCAGGGAGGGCACTGAGGCACTGCTGGCGGAGCTGTTGGTGAGTTGGGGGGGGGGGGCCCAGCTCTGCACGAGGGCTGGGACCCCCTGCTGGGGGGCCAAAACTCTCTTTCTATCTCCCTCCCTCTCCAGCAAAGCCTCTCCTGCCCCCTGGGGCCGCCGGACGCCACGCAGAGCACGGTGTGCGACCGAATCCTGCGAGCCTGTGTGCAGCGCCTGGGTGAGCTGGGCGGGGAGCCGGAGGGCTGCCTCGAGCATGCCACCAGCCTCCTGGGGCTGGCTGAGGCAGCCTGTGGGGGCTACGTGGCCTCGGCCGTCCCCCCACCATCCCCCCTCTACCTGGAGAAGATCCTCTACCACCTGCTGCGCAACGCGGCCGCCGGGGGCTGCGACACTGCCCGCGAGCGAGCGGCCGAGCTCCTCCTTGCCCACCTGCGCGCCCCCCAGCCCGGCCGCTCGCCCCGCGCTGACTTCACTGCCATCGCCCGCAGCGGCTTCGTCGTGCTGTGGAACAGGGCAGACGGCCTGGGGGGCCGCCTGCGGGCCCTGCGCTTCCTCCTGCTGCTGGAGGACGAGGAGGAGGGCGCCCTGCTGCCGCTGGAGCCGCCCTTCTTCACCTCGCAGACGGCGCGCCAGGCGGCCGCCGCCGCGCTCTCCGAAGCCCCCCGCGTGCCACCCTCAGCCTTGCTGGGCCGACAGCTCGGGGGCTGCCTCCTCACCCTGCGCCGGGATGCGCCACGACCCCCCGGCCTGCCGCAGGCCTTCTGCTTCTTCGAGCTGGCGTTGGAGCAGTGCCGGCAGCTCTGCAGGAGCGGCTGCTACGGCGAGGCGGAGGAGGCGGCAGAGGATGCCCGCTGCTTCTTGGGCAGCTCCGGGGCGCTGCTGGGTGAGCCCCTGGGCCTCCTGGAGGCAGCGGTGAGGCTGAGCCGGGCGCTGGCCGAGGGCTCGAGGCCGGCAGGGCCCTATCTCTCGCAGGCAGCGGCGGCGCTGGGCGGCGCAGCCGAGGCTTCGGAGCGTCTCCTGCGGCTGCTGGCCGAGGGCTGCCAGCTCGTGGTGTTGGCCCTGGGCGAGCACGCCAAGAGGAGCCCACGGCAGCCCCTGGGCCGCGAGGACGTGCTCGGTCTCTACGCCTTTGTGGAGGGGCACTGCCGTGTCCTCGGCCAGCTGCTGCAGAGGGTGAGGCTTCGGGAGCTGGGCTAGCGCCTAATGAGGGCTCCCCCGCTAATTGGAGTGGCCGGGGGGAAGCTGTAACCTCACTGGTGGCCGCGCGGTCACCTCCTGCCTTCTGCAGGTTCCCCCCGACGGCACGAGGCAGAGGCTAGCACTAAAGCAGCTGCTCTACCACAGCCTCCAGCTCTTCACCAGCGTGGCGTACGATGCCTTCCAGTGCTCCCAGGTGCCAGAAGCAGCGGGGCCAGTCCCTTGGGGGGGCTCCAGGGGCTGCTCGAGCCACCCCAGGGGTGTTTCTGCAGTCCCCGACAGCCACCGTGTCCCCTGCAGGCGGCCGGGTGGCTGGGGCTGGAGCGGCTGACATCAGGCTGCCGGGGCACCGTGGCGCGGATGCTGGAGGCGCTGGAGGGGCTCCCTGACGCCGAGCGAGCGAAGTACCTCGATGTCACCGGTCAGTGTCCCCACACCTGGCTGCCTGGGGCGAGCATGCTCACGCAGCTTACCGCCGGCCCCTCTTTGTGCCCCTGGGAGCATTTTGAGGGGCACCGATGGGGGCGAGGGCTCCTCGGCCACCTGCAGTGCCTGGCTGGGATGAGGAGGATGGGGGGCGTTGAATTTGCAGCACATCTTTGATGTTTCTCTCTTCCCTGCAACAGCATCGTGCACATTTAAGCTGGCCTACATCTTCTACAACCAGAACCTTCACGAGGAGGCCAGCTCCGTCTCTGAGCTCTTCTGCCAGACGCTGGAGACGACGGATGCTTACAAATACTCTGAGGTCCCCCATGAAAGGGTGAGCGGTGTCCTGACTTTCTGAGCCCAAAGGGGGCCGAAGGCTTTGAGCTGTGGCCTGGGGGAGCGAAGGAGAGGCTGGGGAGTGGCTGGCTTCCCCCCGGGAGGGGAAGAGGCTGCGGCATGGGGCTCGGCAGGCAGGCAGGGCGCCAAAGCCGCTCCTCCGCGCTCTCTCTGCAGCTGCACAGATGCTTCAGGCTGCAGGTGGAAAGCTACCGAAAGCAGGGCCGGCTGGAGAGCGCCCTGGCCTCCACTGTGCAGTGGCTGGCGGCGCTGCGGGGCCGCCTCGTGGAGCTGCTGGCCGAGCCCGTCTCCCTCTGGGTCCGAGTGAAAACCGACGCCGTGAAGCACGGAACTGAGGAGCTGCGGCTGAGGTGAGGGAAGCCTGGCGCTGCCCCACGCCTGGGGGTGCCTCAGGGGGCTCTCATGAAACCGTATCGCCGAGCCGGGCTCTGTGCAGAGCCCCCATGCGGCCCCCCCGCTCCACCAGGACCCTGAAGGAAGGCTTGGAGGGGCGCTACCCGGACGCAGGGACCTTGGTAGCCGTGCTCTTTGCGGAGCTGAAGGCGTACAAGGCCGTCCGTGCCGACACCGGGCAGGAGCGCTACAACGTCCTCTGCGACCTGCTGGAGATCTGCTCGGAGGAGAGCGGCCGCCTGCACGAGCGTGCCATCAGCTTAATGGAGCTGGCGCAGGTCTTGTGCTACCACAAGTATGCCCAGCAGACGGACTGGTGAGTGTGCTGCCATGCCTGCGAGCCCGTTGTCGGTCCCTGCAGGCCCCTGGGGGGCTCTCGAGGGCCCTCAGCAAGGTTTAAGGGTTCGGGGTCACATTGCCCTGGCTGGTTTGGATGCTGGTGACGTCCGCTCCTCCTCTTAAGGTGTGTTTTGGGGTGGAAGGCTGTGTTTTAACCCCTTTTTCTGACAGCTCCGCGCTGGACTCGGTGCGTGAAGCCTTGCGGCTGTTGGAGGCGGTGCCCAGGAGCGCCCAGAACCAGGAGCAGCTCCTCGACGACCGGGCACAGGCTCTGCTCTGGCTCTACATCTGCACGCTGGAGTCCAAGCTGGAGGAGGTGCGTGGGGAGACGTGACCCCGCAGCTGCTGGGGGGCGTCCTGGGGGTCCCGCATTGCCCCCCGAATGTCACTGCTGCCTTTACCCTGCCACAGGGCATAGCGAGGGAGCAGAGAGCCAAGGCTCAGGGGCAGAAGAACCTGGATGACTTCGAGCCCAACGACCTCAACTACGAGGCGGGGCTGCAGGAGAAGTTCCTGTACGACGGCATTTCCTTCAACCTGGTGACAGAGTCAGGTGAGCGCGGCAGGTTCGGGCCGTTGGCGCTGCAGAAAAGGCTCCTCCAGAGCACCTGGTTTTGGGGTGGGAGCAGGGTTCCCCTCTGTTGTGGTTTAACCCGGTCGGCAGCTAAACACCACACAGCCGTTTGCTCACCCTCCCTTCTCTCTCTCTGGGATGGTGGAGAGAATTAGAAAGAAATGAAAGCTTGTGAGTTGAGATAAAGACATTGTATTAGCACAGAAAAGAAAGGAAAATAATAATAGTGATGATGATAATACTGAAAATAGTGTGTACAAACAAGTGATGCACAATGCAATTGCTCACCACCCGCTGACCGATGGCCAGCCTATCCCTGAGCACTTGGTCCCCCCAATCCACCCAGCCCCCAGCTATGACCCCAGATGGCATGGAACACCCCTCTGGCCAGTTTGGGTCAGCTGTCCTGGGTCCACCCCCCCCCAGCTCCTGCTGCACCCCCAGCCTGCCCGCTGGCAGGACAGAGCGAGAAGCTGAAAAGTCCTTGGCTTGGTGTAAGCACTGCTCTGCAGCAATTAAAACACCAGCATGTTATCAGCGCTCCTCTCATCCTAACTCAAAACATAGCACCCCACCAGCTACTAGGAGGAAAATTAACTCTGTCCTAACTGAAACCAGGACACCCTCCCCAAGGAAGGGGGGAGGGCAATGGGGGAGGTGTGGGGACGGAAGGGCTGGCCGGGAGATGCCTGCTGGCATGCCTGGCCGTGTCCTGGTGCCGCTGCCAAGCGGCTCAGCCCCGTGCCGTGCCCTCAGCCCAGTCCAAGAGCCTGGACGAAGCCTTGGCCCTGTGGAAGCAGCTCCTGGCCTCCGAGGGTGTCCCAGCTGTGCACAGCCCTGAGCAGACCGTGGCCTCCCTGCTCATCACGGCGTCTCTCTACAGGCTGATGGCCAAGGTAGTACTGCTGGGGCTGCCAAGGGGGGCAGCGGCCTCCCCCCAGCATCATCCCTTGACACACCCATGGGTTTTTCTCACCCCCAGCCTCTGCAAGCCATGGAGAGCTACCTGCTAGTCCGAGCCCTGTGCGGCGCGCTTGGGGACAGCCTGGGCACGGCTGGCGCCCTCTGCCAGGTCACCAAACTGCTCCTCCAGCTCGAGTGCCACAGCTACGCTGAGGCAAGGCCTGTGGGGGAGCAGCAGGGAGGGAGGGCATCTCAGCTTGTCCCCGCAGCCCCAGCCCTCACAGGCTTGTTGGCTTCCAGCTCTTCCTGGAGGAGACAGAGTCCTGCTTGCAGAAAGCCGACAGCGGCAGTGATTCCTACCTGCTGCTGCAGCAAACCTGCCTGATGCTCCGCAGCCAGCTGTGCTGCGCCAGCAACCAGGTGGGTCTCCCCAGAAACCCTTTTCTGCCTCGTGTGCAGCGTTAGGGGGCAAGAGGAGACCTTAGCAGCTCTGTCTGCAACCTCTCCCTGGCGGCCTGCACCCACTTTAGCCCTGGAGATGCTCCACGCGGTGACTGGTGCCTCTTTTCCCCTCTCTGCTGCCTCCTGCAGATTGAGGAGGGCCTTGCCCTCCTGCTAGAGGTGCTCCAGAACCCGGCTCTGCAGAAGGTGGCCAAGGTGTGGTACATGCTCCGAGCCCACGTCCTGCAGCTCACTGCTGTCTACCTCAGCTTGCCGCCCGCCCGCCTCTCGCCAGAGCTCAGGCAGCGTGTCTCCGCGCAGGGTGAGCCGCTGGGGCGCTGGAAACCCTCCTTGTGTGCGGGCAAAGCCCTGCGGAAACGCGGCTGTCCCCTGAAACAGCCCCGTTTTGGGGCTGGAGGTGGGTGCCGGGGGGTCAGCCCTGACACTCACGGCCATCCTGGTGCAGGGTGGAAGACTCCTGAGACAGCTCTAGCCGAAGCCTACAAGCTTTTCCGCAGCATCATCCTCCTCCTGGTGGGCAGCGACGTGCTGGGCGCCCAGAAGCCGGCGGCGGAGGCGCAGTTCATGGATTGCGGTGAGGCACCGGTGCCGCGGGTGGGAGGACGTGGGCGCATCCCCCCCAGGGGGGAGCAGCGCCGGTCACCAGCCCTGTCCTGCGGCGCAGGGGACAACGTGCTGCAGAAGTGGCAGGTGCTGGCTGAGGTGCTGGGCTGCACGGAGTGCCTGGTGGCCCTGCTCAGCCGCGCTGAGGTGGTGTGCAGGGCCAAAGCCTTCTGCCTGGAGGCCGTCAGGCTGGCCACGAGGCTGCAGGCAAGCCGGTGGTGAGTGACCATTGGGGGGAGGGCGGGCGAGGGGGGGCGGCCATGGCACTGGTCCTGGCCTTGGGGGGCTGCCTGGTGGCCTTGGGGGGGTGGTGGTGTCCTGGTGGCCTCAGGGTGGGGAGTGTCCTAGTGGCCCCAGAGGGGCTGTCAGGATGCCTGGTGGCCCCAGGGAAGGTGTCTGGAGACCTCAGGGCGGTGCCTGGGGGTGCCTGCTGGCCCTGGGGGGGGGGGTGCCTGGTGGGGTTGCATGGAGGCCCAGAGGGTTGGTGGAGGGATTGCCTGGAGGCCTGGGGAGCAGGGTGCCTGGTCGCCCTGGGGGAGTAGGGTGCTTGGGGGTGCCTGGTGGCCCCAGGGGGTGCCTGTTGGCAGTGTCCTTGCCAGCTCACCCACGAGCTCATTCTCTGGTGCATGGTGCTGGAGCTGTGGCAGCGGGGGGTCTCTGAGGGCTGTCCTCCCCCCTTCCCAGGTGCGTTTCCTTTCTGGTGCTGAAGGCGCAGCTGGAGCTGCAGCAGAGCGACCTGGAGCTGAGCCATGCGGACCTGCAGCAGGCGCTGTTCCTGCTGGAGTCCAGCACTGGTGAGTCCCGGCTCCAGGCTGGGAGTGGGACTGGGAGCAGGGTGAGCCCCCGGCTGTGCTCGTGGAGCCGCAGCCGGGACCCTCCTGGGAAGCAGAAGCTGTGGTGCTGGCTGCACCACATGCATTTGGGTTCCTTCCCAAATTGCTCTGCCTGCAGAGTTCGACACCGCCGAGAAACAGCAAGGCCCCGTGAGGATCCTGCCTAGGAAGGGCAGACCGGGGGGCAGGAGGCAGCAGGACCCCGGCTCTGAGCCCCCCGGGGAGGACGAGGGCTTCCTGAAAGGCCCCGCGCTGGAGTTTGTGGCCATGGTGAGCGGGCTGGAGAAGGCGGCCGCGCTCAGCTCCTCGCCGCAGCTGAAACCCAAGCCGAGGAGGAGGCTGGCCTTCCTCGCCCACCCCATCGCCTGCCCCTGCTGCCTTTGCTCCGACCTGGCCCTCTCGACCCTTTGCCTCCGCTGGCTGCTCACCTGCGCCCAGGGCGAGCTGGCAGCGGGCAGTGCGGCCGAGGGGCTGGGCCTGATCCTGGCCACCCTGCGGCGCTGCGGCACCGTGGCCGCTCGCTTCGCCGCCCTGCTGCAGGACAAGCTGGGCAGCGGCGGGGATGTGCCTGCGCTGGAGCTGCTGGATGACCTGGTGGCCACCGGCTACGCTGCACTGGCCCTTCACAGCCTGGCCAGCCCCCGGCCCGAGGGGGAGCTGCCGGAGCAGCTGGAGGCCGGTTTGTCCTTCGTGGCGTCCCGCAGACCCCACCTGCCCAGCCTCGAGGTCTCCAGGGCCAGCCTCCTGCTCACCAAAGCCGTGGCCACCGTTTGCTGCCTGGCCACCAAGCACGGCAGCTCTGTGGCCGCCATCTTTGCCACCCCTTGGGCTTGGCAGCCCCTCCCCCCGAGTCCCACCGAGCCCAACGTGCCAGCGGCCGTGCTCAAGACGGAGAAGGCTCAGCCCCAGAGGGGCAGGAGCAAGGCGGCGCCAGCAGCGTCCTCGCTGCCCAAGCCCAAAGCGACGAAGACCCGGAGAGCAAAGCTCCCAGCTGTGGTGGATGCCAACCAAGCCTTCGTGCTCAGCGACTCTGAGGCCGAGCCGGCGGTGGTGCCTTGCACCCCGTGCCACAAAGCCTGTCCCCCTGCCAGGGCCCGTGCCCGGGGGGCCGCAGCAGCCCCTATGCCCAAAGCCAGAGCGAAGAACCAGAGAGCGAAGCCCCCGGCCACGGCGGGTGCCAACATCTTCGCTTCGGGCGACTCCGATGCCGAGGTGCCCCCCATTGTGATCCGGCCGGCGGCAGTGCCCTGCACCCCGCACCAGGTCTGTGCCCCCGCCAAGACACGGGGCTGGGGGGCTGCGGCTGCCCTGCACCCCAGGGCTCCCTTCACCGTGTTCAGCGACTCCTCGCCGCCGCTCAGCAAGTCCCAGCTCCTGAAAGCACCCAAAGCCCGCAGGAAGGCGAAGTCTCGCCTGCCGGTAAGTGGGGAGGGAGGGAGGCGGCCCCAAGAGGCAGCTGCGGCCCTGAGAGGCAGCTGCAGCCCCGCCACGTCCCCGTCCCGCCGCTGCAGGTGACGTTCAGTGATGACAGCGACACCGAGGATCCCAAATTGGGGCTGACCCCGGCAACCGGCAGAACCCTGGGTCCCAGCCACAGGACGCTGCAGTCAGCATCCCTCTGCCGGAGAGCTCTGCTCCCCAAACTCTCAGGGATGGAGGGCTCCCAGCTGAGCTCCTCGGAGGACAGCAGCAGCAGCACCCGGCCCCAGAGAGGGCGCAGGGCTGCGGGCACAGAGGAGAAGAGGCAGCGGGTGACCCGCAGGGCTCCGGGCAGGAGAGCCAAGGAGGAGCGGGAGCTTCTGAGAGCCATCGAGGAGGAGAAGGCAGATGAGGAGCTTGACAGCAGCTTCGAGCTCTTGCGAGCCTCCAAGGAAGAAGAGGGAGCTGCAGGTGAGCTGCGGAACGAGGACTCACTGGGAGCCTTCAAGCGCCCCGAGCTGTCATGTTGTCACCGCTGTCCCCAGCCCCAGGGACCAAAAGGCTCCGTCTCTCCCCGCAGGCAGCATCCAGCCGCCCCAGCGCAGGCAGGAGGCTGCGGACGGGGAGCACGAGGTGCTGCGGCGCGAGGCCACTGAGCACATCCCAGCAGGGCGGTGGCCGGGCAGCGGGAACCCCCTGTGCCTCGATGCCCTCTCTGCTGCCCTGCTGGCTGTGGGAGGTGAGTGAGTGCGGGGACACGTCTCGGGAGCAGGGAACCGCGGGGTGGGAAGAGGCAAACAGCAAAGCTGGGGGCACCTCTGCCAAAGCGTGTCCTTAAAGGGCAAAAACCCTACAAGTGGAGGGGAAAGCAGCAGAGGGAGAGCCAAGGTGGCCGCAGGCTCGCTGCCTAATCCTGGTGGTGTTGCTTTGCCCCTTCCAGATGTTTCCTTGCTGGACACTGCCTGCGGGTTCCTGAAAGCTGCCTTCAACTGCATCAGCCACTGCCCGCCTGGCACACTCTACAGCCAGCTCTGCCAGCTCCTGGCTCTGGCCACGGGCGACCAGGACCCCGTCTCCACCGCCTATCTGCTGTCCGAGTCGGTCTCCGTCACCATGCGCCATCAGCTGCTCAGCATCGTCCACAGGAAGCTTCAGTAGGTCCCGCGCCTCCCTGCTGGAGCCTTGCTGAGAAGGCGAAGGGGCTCAGCCAGACCCAGAGCCCTGGAGGGGTTGGTTTGGAGCAACGTTCCCCCCCCAACTGCCTCTGCCTCTGTAGCAAACTGAAGAAGTCGGCGGTGGATGCGGCTGAGCAGCTCCGAGGGCTCTCCCTGCAGGAGGACGCTCCCTCGCGCGTCCACCACCTCACCAAGCTCCAGAACCTCTTTGGCTTCAGCCCCACGGGTCTGGGGCCCCAGGAGCTCAACGGCTTCAGAGAGAAGCTGCAGCAGATCCCTGCAGGTGAGGGCTGATCCAAACAGAGCCCCGGAGGGTGCTGCCTGATGCCTTGGCCTCTACTGAAGGTCTGGGGGTGACTTTTTCAGGGGTGACTGTCTGCGTGTTGACCCTCGTGAGCATCCAGCTCTCCTCCGTGGAGGACACGCTGCTGCTGACGCGGTTGGAGAGGGGCAGCGCTCCCATCACTGTCCGCATCCCGACTGCGTTTACCAAGGTGAGGGAAGGGCTCGGAGTGGAGCAGCCGGGATGAGCCCGGGGCTGGAATCACGGCTCCCTTCCTCCCCTAGGCCCCGCTGAGCTCGGTGCTGAGTGACTTCGACACCATCCAGAAGGAGCAGAAGGAAACCAGCAGCTGCACCAACAAGCGAGACTGGTGGCTGTGCCGCTCCGAGCTGGACCGTAGGATGAAGGTAGGCGAGAGGCACCCCGTGCCCCCCACACCTGGGTGTGACACTCGGACCCCCCTGTGATTCTGTCATCTCTCACAGAGCCTCATCGAGACCCTGGAGATGGAGGTGCTGGGCTGCTGGAAGGGAGCGCTGCTCCCCACCAGCCAGGAGCCTGTGCTGGCCGAGGAAGCCGCCCACCTCTTTGCCCAGCTCCGTCCCTGCGGCTGGCAGGGCTCGGACCCGGCGCTGCTCAAGGTGCTGAGCTCCCCGGGCTGGGGCAGGGCACGGGGGGAGCTCTGCCTCCGCTCACGCCTGCCCCTTGCCGCAGGTCGTGCTGAACGCCGCTCCCCTCCTCACCCCTGCTGACGTGCGAGCCCTGGCCGTGGGGCTGTGCCCGGCGCAGCCCTGCAAAGCGCAGCTCCTCCTGCAAGAGGCCCTGGAGAAGCGGAGGAGCTGCGCCCAGGCGCCTGGCGGCTCCCTCGTCCTCGTGCTGGATAAAGTGAGAGCCTGCCCCTGCCACTTCTCCCTCAGCTCAGACGTTCGCTGCGTCGCTCACGCCTTCCTCTCCTTCCTCCTCCTCCTCTTCCCCTGCAGCACCTGCAGAAGCTGCCCTGGGAGAGCATGGCGTGCCTGCGCACCCTGCCCGTCACCCGCCTCCCGTCCCTGCACTTCCTCCTCAGCTACAGTCTGGCACAGAGGGTGAGTGGAATGGGGGGACCCTGGCTCTGCGCGGGGCTTGGGACCCCTCGAGGCTGGTGCTGGGCTGGGGCTGACTTGTGATTATTTTTTTTTTTCCTTCCTTCTCCCCCCACAGCAGGCAGGCTCTGTGCTGTGCCGTGGCATCAACCCCACCAGGACCTTCTACATCCTCAACCCCCAGAACAACCTCCCGAGCACTGAAGAGCGCTTCCGGAGCTGGTTTGAGAGGTGAGGAGCAATCGGGGCGCACAGAGTGGGGAAGGGGGGGGGGTCCATGTCCGCTCCCCCCTTTCTGTGACTTCTCACCTCCTCTCCTGCAGCGAGCAGGGCTGGAGCGGAGTCACAGGAGCCATCCCCAGCCAGGAGCAGATGCAGGCAGCGCTGCTGGAGCACGACCTCTACATGTGAGTGCCCATAACAGTGCTGTGCCGTGCCATCGTGCTCACCCTGCTCACCCTGCTCTTGTTCCTGGCAGCTACGCAGGGCACGGGGCGGGTGCCCGCCTGCTGGACGGGACGGCCATCGCCCGACTGGACTGCAGCGCCGTGGCCCTGCTCTTTGGCTGCAGCAGTGCTGCGCTAGCTGTGCGTGGCCGCCTCGAGGGCTCCGGCATCATCCTCAAGTACATCCTGGCCGGCTGGTGAGGCGAGGAGGGGGGGGGGTGTGGCTTTTGGGGGGCAGATGGAGTCTTTGCCCCCTTCCCTTCTTGCCTTTTTTTTTGCCCCACTCCCCCCTCGCTGCTTTTTATTGCCCCCCCCCCCTCCCCCCCGGCTTTTTCCTGTGCTGGTAAGCAGTAACCATTCTCCTTGTCCTCCTCTCAGTCCTGATCACTTTCATCTGACTGATCTGGGGCCAGAGAGGCGACTGGCGGGGGGAGGGGGGGGGCATGGCACCCAGCCCTGCTGGCCTTAACACCCTTTTTTCTCCCAGCCCCCTCGTCCTGGGGAACCTGTGGGACGTGACCGACCGTGACATCGACCGCTACGCTGAGGCGCTGCTGCAGGGCTGGCTGCGGGCAGGCACCGGTGCCCCCCTCCTGCACTACGTGGCCCAGGCGCGCCAAGCCCCCCGTCTCAAGCACCTCATCGGGGCTGCCCCCGTCGCCTACGGCCTGCCCGTGTGTCTGCAGTGACAGCCGCTGTCACCCCCTGGTGTACCCCTTGCCCTGGGGAGGCAGCTGGGGGCTTTCCTACTCTTTTAATTTATTTTAATTCCGCTGGGTTTTATGTTCTGAGGTAATAAAGCTGTTCCCCTTGAACGTGGGTGGTGTGCGCTTGTATCACGGACTCACAGAAGCACAAGGTGGGAAAGGACCGGGCTCCTCGAGTCCAGCCCTCCTTCTTGCAGCACTACTCCCCATTAAGCTACTCCATCCTAAATCCTATGCTGTAGCACCTCCTCCATGCACTTCGTGAACACCCCCAGGGCTGGTGATGCCACCGCCTCCCTGGGCAACCCCTCCCAACGCCTGACCACTTTTTCTGTGAAGAAACGTCTCCTAATTTCCAACCTGAACCTCCCCTAGCACAACTTGAGGCCATTCCCTCCGGTCCTTAAGAAGAAAGCCGACCCCTGCTTCCTTGCAGGGTGGAGGGAGCATTGAGGTCTCCCCTGAGCCTCCTCTTCTCCAGTCCTGCTCCCCTTTGTCCCCTGTCCCACAACTGGACCCTTCCTTTTCTGAGGGGTCCCCTGCCCCCAGAGGTGTCTCAGAGCCCCCCCTTTCACCCTTGGTTTGTGAGGGAGACCCCGGGCCTCCCTCAAACAGTTGGGGGGGGGCTGCTTGGTGTGCCCCCCATGGCTCAGAGGAGCCCCCTCTGCAGTGAGGATCCAGCCTGCGCTCCTGGGGGGCTGCACCTTTGGGTCCCCCTCCTGGGGGGCGGCAACTTTTTTCCTTTGGGAGGGGGCAATGGGGTGCTGCCCCCTGGACTCCCCCTTTTTCTGGGAGCGGGCACAGCCCCCCCTCTGCTACCCCCCCCGGCACCTGCTGCCTTTGCGGGTCCCCGAAACTTGGGGGGCGGGGGGGGGTCCCGGGGGTCCTCCGGCCACCGGGGGGCGCTGCGGGGCGGGGAGGTGCGGCCGGGCCCAAGATGGCGCAGGCCGTGAACGTGGCGGAGCTGAGCCTGCCGCAGCTGGAGGTGCTCAAGGGGCAGCTCGACCAGGTGGGGCCGGGGGGGGCTTGGGGGGCACAAAGGGGGCTGGGGGGGGCAGGAGGGGTTGTGGGGCCCGGGAGGAATGGGGGGGCCTGGGGGGGGGGGCTGCGGGGAGGTGTGTGGGGCGAGGCTGGGCCTGGAGGTTTGGGGGGGGACTTTTGCGGCCCCAGGGGGGCTGTGGCGGCCTGGAGGAATCTGTGGGGCACGAGGGGGGCTGTGCGGCTTACGGGGAGTGTGTGAGCCTGGGAGGAGGTGTGTGGGGCCCAGGGAGGATGCGTGGGGCCGGCTGGCCCACAGGAGCTGCGCAGCAGGGTGCTTCACGCCCGACGTCCCCCAGTCCCGTTTCCGCGGGGGGCACGGCTGGGGACAGCCCCCACCTTGGTGCCCTCCCCGGGATGAGGCCGTTTCCCTCCTGCTCCCCCTGCGCCCATCCCTCTTGGGCTCCAGGGCTCACCCTCTGATCTCCCGTGGCTGGTTTGGGGCCGTTCCCAAAAACCAGCTCCAGAAGGGACCCTGCGGACCCAGCCCCACGAGGGCCCCCTCCGGCCCTTGGGTCCCCTCCAGCCGTCCCCCCGCGGCCGGGCCGCACGCTCTCTCCCCAGGAGGTGGAGTTCCTCTCGTCCTCCATCGCCCAGCTCAAGGTGGTGCAGACCAAGTATGTGGAAGCCAAGGACTGCCTCAATGTCCTCAACAAAAGCAATGAAGGCGAGTGGGACCCCGAGGGGCCGATTTCCTCCCTCCTGGCCTCACCGGCTCTGAATCTCGCTCAAAATCACCTGGGGCACAGAGGCAGCAACCTCTGTTCTTGGGGGCTCCCCTTGCCCTGGTGCTCACTTCTCTGCTTGCTCTCCCACAGGGAAGGACCTGCTGGTGCCGCTCACCAGCTCTGTATCCTTTGCTGACCCCACACCATTAACACCCCGGGGGTCTTTAGGGCCATCGGTTCCATCCCTCAGTGCCGTTGATCCAGCACAAACCTGCGCTGGCAGCATGGCGTGGTGCTGCCAGCGCCCCGGCTCTGCCCCAGCTCGGGGCTTTGCTCCGGGAGGTGCGTAACCGTCCTGGTCCCCTGCTTTCCCTGACTGTCCCCGCCAGATGTACGTCCCTGGGAAGCTCTCGGATGTTGAGCGCGTCCTGATCGACGTTGGAACCGGCTACTACGTGGAGAAGGTGAGGGGTGAGCGCCGGGAGTGTCACAGGGCGGTTTGGCAATTAGGGAACTGCTCCCATGCCTGTTTGCACCAACGGCCATTGGGTTGGGGCCGTTGCGGCCGCTGCTTCCCCATGGCGCAAGCAGGCTGATTTCTGAGCCCCGGGAGGGCAATGGGGCTCCCAGCAGGGTGCTCAGCACCTTTGCACGCCCCCGGGGGCTGTGCTGGTGTGCGTGGAGCACGGGCTTGGCCCCGGAGCAGCCGCCTTTTGGCGGCAGGTGATGAACGGGGCTGCCTCCGGCTGCGGCGTGCAGGATCTCAGCGCCCCGAGGCCGCTGTTGCCCTTTATCTGCTCAGACGGCAAATGATGCCCGAGACTTTTTCAAGCGGAAGATCGACTTCCTGACCAAGCAGATGGAGAAGATCCAGCCGGCGCTGCAGGAGAAGCACGCCATGAAGCAGGGTAAGGGCCAGCGCCGCCACAGCTCAGCACCTGGGGCCCCCCTGGCAGCCCCCTCACCGCCCCGGTGCCTCCTCTTCCCACAGCCGTGGTGGAGATGATGAGCCAGAAGATCCAGCAGCTCACAACCCTGGGGGCAGCGCAGGGTGCCACCACCAAGGCGTAGCCTTCGGCCTCGGGGGGCTGCCTTCCTCTGCATCATTGCTGGGCCGGGGGCACGGACTGCAGTGTGTCCCCTCCCCGTGCTCCTCGCCTTGCCAATGCCCCGACCCTTCCCCTTTTTGTAGGCAGCCCCTCGCTGCCAGCGTGTGGAATAAATTGAGATGTGGGAACATCCCCAGCGCTGCCTGCTGCTTCTCGAACCGCGGGGCTGGGGGGAGCGCCCCCAAAAGCAACCGAGAAACTGCCCCGGCCCCTCCACCTCTCTTACACAGGGGTGAGGACGTGGCGGAGCCCCCCCAGTCCAACAAAACTCAGACGCCTTCCCCCAACAGAAGTACTTTATTCTACAGCCGTGCCCAGGCCCCTCGCCCCGGTGGCGGCTTCTGCCCTCACCTCCTCCCGGCCCCGCGCTATGTACAACTGTGGGCTCCAGCCCTTCGCCGAGGGCGTCGTGGGCCCGAGCCCCACGGCATGGGCAGCGCAGTCCGTCCGTCTGCCCGCCCGCCCGCGGCCTGGCTCAGCGCACGAAGAGCGGCTTGTGCACGCGCTTGTGGCGGTTGAGCGTGGCGCTCTTGGCGAAGCTCTCCCCGCACTCCACACAGATGTAGGGCTCGTGGCCGTGTGCCTGCGCCCGGTGCCGCTCCAGCTCGGCACCGTCGTGGCAGCTCTGCCCGCACTCGGGGCAGGCCGGGGGCTGGCTGCGGGCGGCGTGCACCCGCTGGTGCTTCAGCAGGTTGGTGCTCTGGGCGAAGCCGCGGCCGCACTGCCCGCAGCGGTGGGGCCGGGCGCCCGAGTGGGTGCGCTGGTGCTTGATGAGGTTCTTGCTCTGCGTGAAGCTCTTCCCGCACTGCCCGCAGGTGTAGGGCTTCTCCCCGGTGTGGATACGCTGGTGCTGGATCAGGTTGGAGCTCCAGCTGAAGCTCTTCCCGCAGTCCCCGCAGCGGTACGGCTTCTCCCCGGTGTGCGTGCGGCGGTGCTGCACCAGGTGCGAGTTCTGGCTGAAGCTCTTCCCACACTCCCCACACGTGCTCGGCCGCTCCCCGGTGTGAGTCCGCTGGTGCCGCAGCAGCTTGGACCAGTGGCTGAAGCTCTTCCCGCACTCGTTGCAGATAAAGGGGCGCTGCCGCCCCCCCCGCAGCCGCCCCCCGCTGCCCTCCTGCTCCTCCTCGCCGTAGCCCCCTGCCGCTGAGCCGGCACCGGCCCCCCGGCCCCCCGCCGCCCCCCGCCTCTTGCCCTTGGAGGCCAGGGGGCTGTGGGGGATGACGGTCTGGATGATCTCGTGCGGCAGCACCTCATCCTCGCAGTCGCTCACGATGCCATCATCAGCTGTAGGCCACAGAGAGGCTGGGGAGGGGGCTGGGAACCTCCCCCCCCCAAGACTCCTTTCCACTCCCCCGGGGCTCTTTTCTGCCCCCTGGGGCTCTGCGCCCCCCTCCTCACCGATGTAGACCCTCCGCACCATGCCTGCCTCGTCCGAGTCATGGAGCTCCACCACGCAGGGCTCGTCCTGCTCCATGGGGGCGGCTGGGGGGGGCCTGGGGGGCGCCGAGCCCTTGGCTGAGCACAGGACCCCCACCCCAAAACCCTCTCTGACGCCCCCCACCCCGTGCTGCCTCCAAGCACCGGTGGCTGCGTGCGGGTGCCCGGCCCTTGGGGGGTTACAGCAACTGCTGGGGGGCTAGGGGCCCTTCATGGCCCCCCCAGGACCCTTTGTGGTCCCCCCAGGACACTTTGTGCCACCGCAAATCCCCTTGTGGCACCCCAGATCCTCTTCAGTCACCCGAAATGCCCGTATTTCACCCCAAATCCTCTTGTGCCACCCCAAATCCCTTTGTGCCAACGTAGGTCCCTTTGTGCTGCCCCAAATCTCCTCAAGCCACCCGAAATCCCTTCAAGCCATCCAGAAATCCCCTTGTGCCGCCCAAAAACTCGTTTGTGCCCTTGTGCCACCCGAAAACCTGTTCGTGCCCCCCCAAATCCCCTTGTATAGCCCCAAATCCCCTCGTGCCATCCAAAAATCCCCTTGTGATGCCCCCAATCCCTTTGTGCCACCCCAAACCCCTCGACGTTGCAAATCCCCTTGTGCCCCTTCGTGTCCCTTGTGTCCCCCCCTCCTCCAGTTCCATCGTGTCCCCTGCATCCTCCCGTGCCCCCCCACCCCTCTTTGCTCCCCCCATCCCTTTGTGTCCCGTCCCTCCCCCGTGCCCCCGTCCCCCTCCTCACCTCAGCTCCGGGGACAGCAGTGGCTCCGTGCTCGGCCCAGGGGACGGCAGCGGAGATCTGGGGGGGACACACGGGCGGCAACACTGGGGGGGAGGTGACAGCCCCTCTGTGACTGGGCTCCCCCCCGGCTGTGCCCCCTCCAGAACTGGGGGTGGGGGGCATCACAGACACTAAGGTGGGGGGGAGGGGGGGGCAGATTTTTTGGGGGGAAAGGATTGGAAAAGGCAGATGGGGGGGATTGAGGGGTTGAGGGGGGAAGATTTTGGGGGGGAAGGATTGGGGGTGCAGATTTGGGGGGGGGCGGATCCTGGGAGGAGGAACCGGATGCCGGGGGGGGGGGGGTCAACGGATTCCGTAGGAGGGGGGGGTGTCATGGACTGAGGGGGGGGGTCACGGACCGGTCCCCAACCCCGTCCCCAGCCCCCGCAGGATGCGGCCGAGGGGGGGAGGGGGGGGGCGGGGGTCGGGGGGGGCGGCGCTGCGGGCGGCGACCGGGGCCATCTTGGCACGGGGGGGGCACCAACCGGGGCGGGGGCGGCTCGGGCACGGCGCTCCCCCCCCACGCCTCCCCACCCCCCCCGGTTCCCTCCCCCCCCCTCCTCCTCCTCCCCCCCCGCCCCGGGCTTACCGGGCCCCGCCGCGGCCCCGCCGCCGCCGCCGCCGCTTCCGCCCGGCCCGGCCCGAGGAGGCGGCGGCGGCTCCGCGCCGGCGCCGGGGGAGCGGGGGGCGGGGGAGGCCCCGACCCCCCCTCGGGGACGGGGAGGGGGCGGCGGGGACCGAGGAGGGGGCGACGGGGAGGGGAGGGGGGGAGAGGAGCAGCCCCGGGGGGGCCCGCGGCCGGTAACGGGACCCCGGGGGGGGCGCGGCCGGGGGGAACGGAGCAGCCCGGGGAGGGGGGGGGCGCGGGGAGGGTCCGGGTTGCACGGTGCCGCTCCCAGTTGGCCCAGTGCAGCCCCAAAGGTCCCCAGTGCAGCTCCCAGTTTGCCCAGTGCACTCTGAGGGTTCCCAGTGCAGCTCCCAGTTTGCACAGTGCACTCTGAGGGTTCCCAGTGCAGCTCCCAGTTTGCACAGTGCAACCCCAAAGGTTCCCAGTGCAGCTCCCAGTTTGCCCAGTGCACCCACAAAGGTCCCCAGTGCAGTTCTCAGTTTGCCCGGTGCACCCACAAAGGTTCTCAGTGAGGCCCCCAGTTTGCCCAGTGCAGCTTCCAGTTTACCCAGTGCACCCACAAAGGCTCCCAATGCATCCCCCAGTTTGCCCAGTGCACCCCAAGCGTTCCCAGCATGTCCTCCGGGCTGCACAGCGCACCCTAAAACTGATCCAAGCACCCTCCAAAAGCATCCGGCGCACCTCAAAGCCCCCCAGTGCACTCCAATGTGTTCCCAGTACACCCCAAAAGTGCCCAGTCCATTCCAGTGCACCCCAATGCCACCCAGTGCACCCCGAGGTTCCCAGTGCGCCTCGAAGCTAACCAACGTGCCCCAGTGCTGCTCCGTGCACTCCAAAACCACCCAGTGCCCCCCAGTTTGCCCAGTGCACTCCCAGAGGTTCCCAGTGCACCCCTGTATGTGCCCAGTGCACCCCAAAGCACCCAGAAGGTTCCCAGTGCACCCTCCAAAACTGCCCAGTGCACCCCAAAACTGCCCAGTGGAACCCCCAAGGTTCCCAGTGTAGCCCCCCAGCTTCCCAGTGCATCTCAACATCACCCAGTTCATCCCCCCCGGCTTACCCAGTCCACCCCCCTGAGCTTCCCAGTGCACCCCAACGTCTCCCAGTCCACCCCCATAGGTTCCCAGTCTATCCTCACAGGTTCCCAGTGCACTCTCCAGCCTCTCAGTGCACCCCAATGCCTCCCAGTTCATCCCCAGAGGTTCCCAGTGCACCCCCCTGCTTCCCAGTACCCCTTCCACAGCTTTCCAGTGCACCCCAACACCGCCCAGTCCATCCCCATAGGCTCCCAGTGCACCCCCTGAGCACCCAGGGGTCCTTATCCAGCCCCCCCCGCCCCCCCCCAGCACTCGGGGGGCGCGGGGGGCAGCGGGGGGGGGGGCGAGGGGCCGAAGCAGCCGCGGTTGCACGCAGCGGGGGGAAACTGAGGCACGGGGCATCGGTGCCCCCCCCAGAGCAAACCCCAAGCCGCAAACCGGGCCCGCCCTCCCCAGGTCCCCGCGGATCGAGAGGCCGGGGCTCCCGCGGGTTCTACCCCCGTGGGGGGACGCAAGGACAGCCCCCCCCCCGCCCCGCTCCGTGCCTCAGTTTCCCCCACGTTTTTTTTTTTTTCCTTTGGGGGGAGCGGCCGCGAGGCACAAAGGAAACCCACATCACCCCCCCATCACCCGCCCCCCTCCCAGCGCCTCCCCAGCCCCCCCAAAGCGGGGCTCCCCCCTCCCCTGCAATGGGGGGGGGGTGTCACCGAAGAGCGAGGGGGGGGGAATCCCCCCAAAATCTCCACCCGCCAAACGACTTCGCCCTCCCCCCCATCACTCACCTCCGGGCGCCGCGGCGCGGCTTTGGGGACTCGGGAAAAGAGCGGGTGCCGGGGGGGGACGGGGGGGGGGCAGTTGGTTTGGGGGCGGTTTCCAGCGGTTTCGGGGCACCGTCGCGGGAGGCGAGGAGGCGGCGGGGCGGGGGGGGGCCGAGAACAGGAAGGTCCCAGCCACAGCCCGGTCCCCCGGCCCCGCGGCCGCCCAGCGGGGGGAGCCGAGGCTGCCGGATACTGCGAGGCCGACAGCTGGGGGGGGGGCTCGATGGGAGAGAAATAATGGGGGGGGGGCACCCGTTGCGACACCCCTGCCCCCCCAAGCCCAAGGGGACCGGAGGGGGTGCCCCCTCCTCCCTCACCCCCCGATTGTTATTTTTTTATTTTTTAATGGAACTGGGGGCGGGGGGGGGGATAGGGGGTGGTAGGGGGGGGTGGCACAGTGCTTTGGATGGGGGGGGTCCTTGCAGCGTCCCCCCCCACGGCGTTCCCGCTCTGTGTAAGGGCTGCAGCCACTCCGCATGCAAATAGGGGCTGGAAGTGATGCAATCCCAATCCCCATTCCCATCTCCAGCCACATCCCCATCCCATCCCCATCAAATGTTTAGGGTTGTTTGGAAAGAGTGAAGGCGCAGAGTCCTGTTGAGTGTGGGGTTGCGTAAAGGCTCCCCCAGGGAGTTCAGGTGTACCCAAAGGCTTCTGTTGGGAGCACATTTTGATGGGAGAAAGTGGCGCCGTACGTGTTGTCTAGGGTCCTACTTAGGGTTTGGCTCAGTGGTCTGGTTAGGGTTATGTTTAGGGTTGTTTGGAAAGAGAGAAGGCACAGAGTCCTGTTGCATGTGGGGTTGCTTGAATGCTGCGTGGTTCCTGAGAAAGGTGTTGTAGAGGGAAAAAGGTTGTCTGGCATGGCAGCTCCTGATGGTGGTCTTCTTTGGTAGGTGAAGCGGTGCCTGAAGCCCCATCCCGTGTAGCCTGAGCACGCCTCACTGAGGATGAAGCCTGCTTTCCAGCAGTTCCCAAAGGCATGTTGGGGCTGAAATGCTGTGTCTGTGCTTGGGTTGGGGTTGCGCCTTTGTGAGTTTAGAGATGGGTTTTAAGTTGGTGCAGCAGAGGGCCAGGCTCCATTGTCCTGTAATGTGTTTTGACCCATCAGCATAGCCTTTTGGTTTTCAGATAGCCTACTCAAGTACGTGATTTTTCCTGAGAGTGATGTTATTACATGGAATAGATTTTTTTTTTTTTTGGCGTGTAATCTGTTATGCTCCTAGATTTTTCTTTCTATGTAAAGAAAGATGTGAGCTAATTCCAGTTGAAAAAATTTCGGTTACTTGTTTGGTCATATTGTCCTTTCAATATTCAAAGCTGCAGCAAAAGCATGGAGATTGTTGCTTCTAGAAATACCCCAGTTCTCTTGTCTGCACTCTGCATGGTGTTGAGCTAAACCAGATTTAAAAAAAAAAAAAAAAAAAAAAAAAAAAAAAAAGAAATCAACAACAAAAAACACCGCAGCTGCTGCTGCTCCTGCTCCCTTTCTACTTTCATGTGCTTTGCCACTCCCCTTTCCCAGGTGATTGGGTTTGGGTGCTGGGGGGGGGGGCAAATGGATATGAGCCCCAGGTATGCCATCAGAGAGCTCATTGTGCCTGGGCTGCTCTTTGGGGTAAGTGCTTTGTTTTTCCTTCAGTTGGTTGCAAGGTTCCTTAGGTGGGTTGGAGTCTATGGACTGATGTGTTTCCAAGCAGAGACCAGTATGCACATCTTTTTGAGGTAACAACTAGTAGGATCTGTTAGAGGAAAGCAATCTATATAGTAGCAGGTGCCTTTATTACATGTAGCTCTTCCACAGGTGAGTAATTCTTATAGCATGTTTATGGATAGGATGATAATGTTAGTTTGTGTGTTTGCTTTGTGGTTCTGGGTCCCTTATAATTTTTGCAGAATTACAGGGCTTAATGTTAGTCTTCACCTGTTTGTCAAATATTATTGAAGTTCCCACCTTGGTAGTAAAGTGACAGAGCAGGGTTTAGGAGAAATGTATCATTGAAGTCCACTGTGCAAGTATGTAACTGAAAACAGCAGCAGTTGGCAGTTAAGGTGTAGTCATTTTTAGGGATAGGGACAGTTTGTTATATTTTTGGAACTTTTGGCTGTAGAGTCTTTAGACCTTGCAGCCTTCTAGATTTTGAGTGCTTGGAATTCACGTAATAGAGGTATGTTTAGGAGGGGTTGCTGGCTAACTTGTTTTTGGGACGTGGTGATATATGCTTCTGTTTTTGGGTTACTTTTTAATCTCTAGATACATCAAGCCATTTATGTAACTGTCCACAGGATTCACAAAGAGCTTCAGTACACACCACAAGGGGCTTGACTGCATAGGCGCAGTATTACGAAGAGGCTGAGCAGGGTCACCTTTTTCATCTGTAAAGGATAAGTCTGTGATGACCCCTGTCAGGTCTGCTGTGCATTCATGGCCTTCTGGTATTTGTGGACCTGAGGGTGTTTTTTTTCTGGCTCTGGTCTCTGTGCTTGAGACCTCTGTAAGGAGCTGTACTGTTAGCTTGTCCATCACGGGCATGACCTTCTCTTTTTGTTTCTAGTAGCCCAGGTCATAGGCACGGACTACGCTGGAAACTTGCAAAAAAAGTGGATGCCAGCGTGGGCACTGAGTTGGTTGGTGGATTGTGTTAGTTTGTTTTGCCTGTCAGGCAGGCTTTGCAAGCACCTTGCAACAGCGGAGTACATCTCTTGCCACGTTCCTGAGGCGTGCCAGATGTCATCAGTTCCAGTTTCTGAAATGCTGGAGATGCTCAGAGCGCAAGAGGAGCAGGAGCGTGATGCATCTCTTTGGGATGTTAGGTGAGCAAAGCAGTGGTACTGGGTTGGGGAATGTGGGTCTGGGGCTTCTTGGCTGTTGGGGTAGAGGAGGAAAGAAAAAGAAAAGGAAAGAAAGTATAGACTGTTTTGTGGATTGTCACGTTTGTCTGTTCTTTCTCCTTGGTCTAAGCTACGTGACCTTGGCTTGGCACGGCGAATGGAAGCACTAAGCCTGGATCGGAAGGTGACTGGCAAAAAGTTGGAAAACGGGCATTGTTTTTGGTTTGGCAGTCTATTGGTCCACCTCTAGGTGACTCATCTTTTCCAGGGACGAAGAAGATACTGGGAACTAGTTGCCCTTTGTGGTCCACATTGAGGATGAATTCTGAGCCCTGGGAATTAAGTCCAGGGGCAAATGCTGTGTGTTGAGGGTGGTTGGCAGGGGGAGGCGGGGAGTTGTGTAGCAGTTGTCTATTTGATTTCAGTAGCAGAGCAGGTCAGTTGACTACTGTTTTGTTTCTGAGGTGGGTGTTGCATTGCAAGATGCTTGGCCTGCGTGCCTTTGCCTAATGGCACTTTATTTCTGCAGGTAAAGTGGAGCCTCGCGCATGAAGCAACGTCCTGGCTAGCTTTTGTGCTCCTTGTTGAGGATGGAACCTGCCTCCCATCATTCCCAAGCTAAGTTGGGGGGCAAGTGCTATGTTTGGTTTGGTGTTGTGAATGGACCCATAGGGTGAGGGTCTGTGCTTTTAAGTCATTGCAGCGGATGGGGCCTTTCAGGATTGAGCACGGTCAGACGGAGAGGGGGGTGGGGGTTCTGTCAGGTAGGGCTTGAGCATGTGCCAGGCAGGGCAGTTCCAGCTTGGTGCCTGTGTTCTGTGTTGTCTGTGCTGTGGCTCTTGGTGCTCAGTAGGCCCTGGGGAAGCCATCCTGAGGGTATTGAACACTTGACCTCATTGGAATAATGCTGATGCTCAATTGGAAGCTGAGCAACTCTTGTCTTGCAGTGGGAGCTTAAAGAGCTCACTACTTCTGTGTGTGTAATTTTTATTTTGTATCAAATGTTTCCTGATACGATCATCATATGTTACGCACCCCTCAGGTCTTGATATCCTCATTGCCTTCTTCCACTGGACAGATTAGATGGGCAACTTGGTAGCCACACCAAAGGTCCTAAATGCTTGTTTCATCATGGTAGGGCTGATCTGAGCACTTTTTGACTTGCAGTCGCAGCTTAAAGTGCAGATGTGTTTCAGGTGTTGCGCATCATATTTGGTTTCAGATTGCATCTGTTTCCATTGTTGCTGTTGTGGAAGTCATGTGGGCTTCATCCGGAGCTCTGGCTTTGGAATTCATTTCCAAAGCCTTTTTTCTTAAGGGGTTTACACTCCCCATCCTTCCGGTCTCTGTCTTAAAGGCAGGCTTTTTATGCCTCCATCATCCCAGTTCTGGCAGTTGCTTCCAGTTGCAGGTCATGACATTGGAGTCTCTCCTTGTGTCTGCTGCAGAGCACCTGTTCTGACTTGCTGTTGCCATAGGGCTTCCCTCTGGGAGTCTTTTTTTTTTGTTGTTGTTCTGTGTTTTGTTTGTAGTGTGCCTGTGTGTGTGTGTGTTTGGCCTGGAGCTGTCCTGCCTGGCAGTTAGTGATGGTAACTAACGTGGCGGTCCATCGGTGTACTAATACATTGTCTGGACTGTTTTGGCAAAGACATCCAGTCTGCCTCTGGGCACGTACTGAAGGGCAGCTGGCACAGTCATCTCAGTGGTGTTTGCAGATGTGGAAGGGGAGACTCGAGCTGCTTGCGAGCAGCTGTTCGCATAGTGCTTGAACAGTGTGCTGGAAGAGGTCTGTTGAATCTTGAAAGCTTGCAGATATGGGGTTTTGAATTTCTTATCTTTTTCTTTTCCCTCCCTAGTAGAGGGTAAACCTTAGGAGGAACCAGTCAAAGGAAAGAGCGCCTTCTGGAACTGTCAAGCACTCGGTAGGCAACCTGGTGACCCTAACCTGGGTTAGGGTTGTGGTTAGAGTTGTTTGGGTTAAGGGGAATAAGGATTTTAGGGTAAGGGGGTCAAGGTTGTGGGGATAAAAATGCTGTTTTTGCACAGAGTTCCATCGTTTAGAGGGAAGGAAGGTGGTATTGAGAGATGCTTGCAGTGATAAGAAAGCTGAACAGACAACCTTGTAAAATACAGACAACCAGAATCCTTAGAGCAATTACATGGAAATCACAGTGTAAGAACCATTACCACCTCAAAGAGGAAAAAAGTCAAGAAAAAAAGCAAGTTGACTTGTAACAGGCCAGCAGCTGTGTATTTTCCATGAAGCACTGGATAGATTGTGAACATGGATTACCCAGTCAATGGGGAAACTGGGGAGGGTCCCGGTCATCGAGAAGAGGAAAAAAAAAAAAAAGGTATATAAAGTATATAAATAGTTAGTGTTATGGAGCTAGTAGGTGGCTTGTGGGATGCCTGCCATTGCAATTGCGAATAAAAATGCTACCTCACTGAGATCCTTGCCTGAGCCTATGTTATTGGTTACAGTGTGTTTCTAACAAGGTGTTAGGGTTTTAAGGTTTCAGGGCTAAGGCACTAGGGTTGGGTTTCAGGGTTAGGGTTTCCAGGGTTTAGGGTTAGGATTTTAAGGGTGTTAGGGTTGGAGTTATAAGGGTCAGGGTCCAGTCCTAATTTTTAGGGTTAGGGGTTTTAGGCAGAGGTCTTCAGGGGTTTAGTGGGGTGAATTTTATTGGGTTAGGGTTTTCAGGGGTAGGGGTTATGGTTAGATCCCTGGGTGCCGTAGGGTTAGGGGTCAGGGTTCTTAGTGGTTAGGCCTAATATCAGGGCGGAAGGCCAAAATAAGAGGTTGGGAGCACCCCCAAAATTGAAGGGTTGAAGCCCCAATTTGGGGGACCCCACAATTTTGAGGTTCCTTCCCCTAAAATTGGGCGGAAGAACTCTTAATATTAGGGGGAAACCCAAAAAAGGAGGGTGGGGGATTCTAAAATTGGGGCAATCCCCAAAATTGCTTGGGTCCCACCAAATTAGGGGAGGAACCCCCAAAATTGGGTGGGTGAACCCCAAATTGGGGGGAAGAACACTTAAATGGAAGTGTGAAATTCCAGAATTGAATGTGGACCCCCCAGAACTGGGGAGGAATCCCCAAAATTAGAGGGGACCCCCCAAAATTGGGGTTAAACCCCATATCTCGGGGGACAAAGCCCCAAATTAAGGGAAGGAACCTCAAAAATGTGGTGAGAACCCCAACATTGGGGGAAAGAACCTTAATATTAGGGTGGCAGGCCAAAAAACGATCGTGGGGGACCCCAAAATTGTGGGGGACTTGGAAGTGGGGGTGAGGAATCCCCAAATCAGAGGGGAAACCCCAAAACTGGGGGGGCGAAGCACCAAATTAGGGGAAGGAACCCCAAAATTGTGGGGAAGAACCCTGAAATGGAGAGCTGAAAACCCGAAATTGAGGGGAAACCCCCAAAACGGCGGGAAAACCTCCATAAACACAAAACGGAACTGGGAATATACCAGAGCAAAAAATGGCGTCCTACGGCAAGCTGCGAGGCTCAATTTTCCGGGGAGTGCTGGGAAATGTAGTTCTTGGGCACTGGGTTTCTAGGAGGCCATGTTGCCTTCCCAGAGCATGTCGGGAGGTGTAGTTCTCGAGAAGCTGCTCACCAGGCGGCCATGTTGGGAGCCCGGGGAATGCCGGGAGATGTAGTTTTCCGGCACTGGACTTCCGGGAGACCATATTAGTTTCCCAGAGCATGCCGGGAGATGTAGTTCTCGGAGCACTGGACTGCCGGGAGGCCATGTTGGGAATCCGGGGAATGCCGGGAGATGTAGTTTTCCGGCACTGGACTTCCGGGAGGCCATATTGGTTTCCCAGAGCATGCCGGGAGATGTAGTTCTCGGGCACCGGACTTCCAGGAGGCCATGTTGGGATTCCGTGGAATGCCGGGAGATGTAGTTTTCCGGCACTGGACTTCCGGGAGGCCATATTGGTTTCCCAGAGCATGCCGGGAGATGTAGTTCTCGGGCACTGGACTTCCGGGAGGCCATGTTAGTTGCCCAGAGCATGCTCGGAGATGTAGTTCTCGGGCACTGGACTTCCGGGAGGCCATATTGGATTAGGGTTAGGGTTAGGGTTAGGGTTGGGTTTGGGTCGGGGTCCGGGTCAGGGGTCAGGTCAGGGTCAGGGTTAGGGTTAGTGTAAGGCTTTATGGTTACTGTTAGGGTTAGTGTTATGGTTACTGTTAGGGTTTGTGTTATGTTTCGGGTTAGGGTTAGTGTTAGAGTTAGGGTTAGGGTTAAGGTTAGGGTCAGGGTCAGGGTCAGGGTTAGGGTTACCCCAGAGCGGAACCCCAGAGCGGACAGGCAGACGGGTTAGGGTTTGGGTTAGGGATAGGGATAGGGTTAGAGTTAGGGTTAGGGTTAGGGTTTCGGTTAGGTATAGGGATATGGTTTGGGTTAGGGTTCGGGTTTGGGTTTGGGTTAGGGGCAGGATTTAGGGTTAGGGTTAGGCTTAGGCTTAGGGTTTAGGGTTAGGGTTAGGGTTTGGGTTAGGTCTAGGTAAAGCGTTTGAGTTAGGGCTAGGGTTTTCGTTAGGGTTTTGATTAGGGGTAGGATTTATGATTAGTGTTAGGGTTAGGAGTTAGGGTTAGGGTTGAGGTTTAGGGTTACTTTTAGGGTTAGGGTTAGAGGGTTAGTGTTAGGTTAAGGTTAGGGTTAGGGTTAGGGTTTGGGTTAGGGAAAGGGATAGGGTTAGGATTTCAGTTAGGTATAGGGGTAGGGTTTGGCTTAGGGGCAGGATTTAGGGTTAGGGGCAGGTTTTAGGGTTAGGTTTAGGCTTAGGCTTAGGGTTTAGGGTTAGGGTTAGGTTTAGAGTTAGGGTTAGGGTTAGGGTTTGGGTTAGGAATAGGGAAGGGGTTTGGGTTAGGGTTAGGGTTAGGAATAGGGAATGGGTTTGGGGTTAGGGTTAAGGTTTTGTCTTCTAGTATTATTTGTACATTCCCATGTTGTTTTGCAATCTTTTCGCTTTTCATTAGTTGTATAATTAAAGTTTTTGAAAGGATGCCTCCCTGTTTTCAGTTTTCTCCTACGCCCTGAGGTTTAGCTGGCCTTGTATTCTTTTGCTTTTTATCAAGTCTTTTTGATACAAGCTGTATACAGCTTTGATACAAGCTTGTTTGTCCTCTATGGCATGGATGATTTTGCTGAATCTCCGTGATGCCTTGAAAAGGGCTATGCTTGGGGTCCGTGGCAGCATTTTGGTATCTGATACAGATTTTCCTGTTCTGGCATACAGTAAATTTCTTTGATATGTCTATTAAGACCGTAACTGTTTTCCTGCTTTGAGTAAGGAGTTGGAAGATGAAAGGTTAAGTGTTCATTTCCTTCCACATGGGCTGTAACCTTTGTCTGCATGTCTTGTGGTTGTGTTTTGTTTGTTTGTTTGTTTCTTTTGGCAGGCCCTCCAGTAGAGCAGCAGGGTGAAAGGTCTCGAGCTGGTGGCAGGACCCTGGCAGCTCTGCAGCCTGAGCAGGTGAAAGAACAGTATGTGCTCACTCTTTAAGGTTGGGAACATGTGGCAAGTTTTAAAATACAGGCTTATAACACAAATGGGTCCTGGAAAAAATCAGCTGGCTCCAAGCATTCAGGGAGTCAAGACAGTGAGAAGATGTGTCAGTAGAAATGAGCTGAAGTGAGCCAGATGTCAAACAGCATGGACTTCATATAAGAATGCAGTTCAGAAACTTGTCTCTTTCAGAGAGCGGAGATTATTTATCGTCTTGCTGACTTATTAACTGATCAGAGAGAAGAAATTCTCTTAGCAAATGAAAAGGACTTAGAAGAAGCTGAAAATAAAGGTAATATTATGGGTCCTTTCATGGTACTTCTGTTGTCATGAGCTTACATGGGCCTCAAAGGAAATGAGCAGGTGATATTCTGTCACCTGCAATTGGATATTATGGCTGTCACAGGTTAGTGAACCCAGGACTTTGAGAGCTTGTCAGTGGAAACAGCTGCAGCTTCCATAATTACATAAGAGGTCTTCATCAGAGAAGATAGAGAGGCCTTTGAAAACAGCAACCCACAGCATAGTTTAAAAAAATAAAAATCAAAATAAATAAATAAATAGCGTTTTCTTTTGCCAAAGGAGGCTCGCTTTAGAAATTAAATATAGCAAGTATCTTCCCTGTTATCATCATGTATGAAATAGCATGAATATCTCCTGGGCTGGTTAACGTAATGTTTGGCCCCTGTGGGGAAGGTTGTTACTTAAAAATGATGCTTTCCAGAACGAACCATATTACCTTCTGACTGAGGAAAGTACAGTTCAGGCAGCATAGACTAAATCCATTCTTTTGTGTTAGAGTGGTGCATCAAGAAGCTGGTCTTGGGTTAGAAAATGTATGAAACTGGCACATCACAAATTGTAATGCAGAGAGATCTTTGATAACAAAAGTGTATTTCTATTGGTGAGTTACTGGAAGGCTGCAAGAAGTCTTGCCTCAAAAGACTCTTCTGAAATGAATTCTGTTGTCATCCCGATTTTTTTTTTTCTACAGACACATTCTTGGGACTTGCTTCTGCAATATTGAGAGTTATTCAGGGTTGGTTTTTGGTACCCAACGTAGAGAAGGAGTTAGCTTACATTCAGGTGGTGCAGTTTCTGCATGTGTCTTATAACGTAGGTTTCCTGCTTAACTTGCAGTTTATGAGGTTCCTACCAATGAGCACTTTCCTGTCCATGCTGAATACAGCTGAGTTGCAGGCTACGATTAAACATCAACTGTTTAATATACATTGTTAATAACAAATTGCAACTGTTAAGAATATATGCTAAAAAAAATTAGCACAGAAAGTAGAAGCTCTAGGCTTTGAGTGGTCTGTCCCATACTGATACTGCATGTTTGCACTGAGGCAGAATGATTGCTTTTACTCACTTGTGGAGAGATGAGTCTATGCTCTCACTGCTAGTATTTTTAGCAAGACTGATTGAGCATTTCTCTAACATATGAGCAAGTGTTTGAGGAGCAAGTGATGGGTATGGGCACTTAGAAAGAGACTGCCAAAGGGCAGCTTCATATTTTATAACTGAATTTTGTGAGTGTTGGTCCTCATTTCATACTGAAGGGGAGTATGCTCTAGTGAAGGGAGTATGCTCATGTGAAAGGAAAAGGCACTAGTCTCCCTTGTCTGCCATTATTACGTCCTTGCTGCTAGCTCTGTTCTTCATAGAAAACAAGTATGTTTCCTTGTCAAATTCTAGTCTGCCTTCCTAGACTTCAGCCTTTGCCTCCTGGGTCTCTTACCTTGCATAGACAATCTCTCCCCTTCTCCTCTTCTTCTTCATCTCATTTGTAAACCTTTTATCAGGCTGATTCTTACTGGCTTCCCACCCCCACCCCCCAACCTTTTCCTTTCTTTCTTTTTTTTTTTTTTACAGACTTAGGATGGCTTGTCTTGTTAGTTACTTTTCTTCCTGCCAGCCCCCATCCTCAAGTTCTCCGATGCAACGTCAGAGGATCATCTTTGATACCTCTGCATCTGAATAATATGGTTTCTGTCCCATGCTGTAGCTGACGGTAGGATGGACTTCGAGTGCAACGGAGAGGTTGCTTCCTCCATAGTTTCCTATTGCATCTCATACTGGTTAGGGTAAGCAATTACAGAGGAAATTTGACTTCTCCATGGAGTAGTGCGTGCCTGACAGCTAGCTGGAGACAGCACACACGGAATTGAGTCAGTGCTCCGAGTGCGGTCTTGAGTTGCAGTAAGGTAAAACAATTGCAGACTCACAGTTTAGCTTCTAAGGAGCATATACAAATAGCACGTTTGCCTCTAATACTTAGAAGGCGAGGTTCTGAGATCCACGGGGATCACTGCACTCTCTGGACTCACTGCAGTGCATCCCCAGTGGTGCCAGTGCACTCTCTGGACTCACTGAACTGCATCCCCAGTGGTGCCAGTGCACTCTCTGGACTCACTGAACTGCATCCCCAGTGGTGCCAGTGCACTCTCTGGAGTAACTGCAGTGCATCCTCAGTGGTGCCAGTGAACTCTCTGGACTCACCAGGGTGGATCCCCAGTGGTGCCAGTGCACTCTCTGGACTCACCGGGGTGCATCCCCAGTGGTGCAGTGCACACTCTAGAGTCACTGGAGTGCATCCCCAGTGGTGCCAGTGCACTCTCTGGACTCACTGCAGTGCATCCCCAGTGGTGCCAGTGCACTCTCTGGACTCACTGCACAGCATCCCCAGTGGTGCCAGTGCAATCTCTGGACTCACTGCAGTGCATCCCCAGTGGTGCCAGTGCACTCTCTGGACTCACTGCACTGCATCCCCAGTGATGCCAGTGCACTCTCTGGAGTCACTGCAGTGCATCCCCAGTGGTGCCAGTGCACTCTCTGGAGTAACTGCAGTGCATTCCCAGTGGTGCCAGTGCACTCTCTGGACTCACTGCAGTGCATCCCCAGTGGTGCCAGTGTACTCTCTGGACTCACTGAACTGCATCCCCAGTGGTGCCAGTGCACTCTCTGGACTCACTGCAGTGCATCCCCAGTGGTGCCAGTGCACTCTCTGGAGTAACTGCAGTGCATCCCCAGTGGTGCCAGTGCACTCTCTGGACTCACCAGGGTGGATCCCCAGTGGTGCCAGTGCACTCTCTGGACTCACCGGGGTGCATCCCCAGTGGTGCCAGTGCACACTCTGGAGTCACTGCAGTGCATCCCCAGTGGTGCCAGTGCACTCTCTGGACTCACTGCAGTGCATCCCCAGTGGTGCCAGTGCACTCTCTGGACTCACTGTACCGCATCCCCAGTGGTGCCAGCGCACTCTCTGGACTCACTGCAGTGCATCCCCAGTGGTGCCAGTGCACTCTCTGGACCCACTGCAGTGCACCTCCAGTGGTGCCAGTGCACTCTCTGGACTCACTGCACTGCATCCCCAGTGGTGCCAGTGCACTGTCTGGACTCACTGCAGTGCATCCCCAGTAGTGCCAGTGCACTCTCTGGACTCACTGCAGTGCATCCCCTGTGGTGCCAGTGCACTCTCTGGACTCACTGCAGTGCATCCCCAGTGGTGCCAGTGCACTCTCTGGACTCACCGGGGTGCATCCCCAGTGGTGCCAGTGCACTCTCTGGACTCACTGCAGTGCATGCCCAGTGGTGCCAGTGCACTCTCTGGACTCACCGGGGTGCATCCCAAGTGGTGCCAGTGCACTCTCTGGACTCACAGCAGTGCATCCCCAGTGGTGCCAGTGCACTCTCTGGACTCACTGCAGTGCATCCCCAGTGGTGCCAGTGCAATCTCTGGACTCACCAGGGTGGATCCCCAGTGGTGCCAGTGCACTCTCCGGACTCACTGCAGTGCATCACCAGTGGTGCCAGTGCACTCTCTGGACTCACTGCACTGCATCCCCAGTGGTGCCAGTGCACTCTCTGGACTCACTGCACTGCATCCCCAGTGGTGCCAGTGCACTCTCAGGACTCACTGCACTGCATCCCCAGTGGTGCCAGTGCACTCTCTGGACTCACTGCAGTGCATCCCCAGTGGTGCCAGTGCACTCTCTGGACTCACAGAACTGCATCCCCAGTGGTGCCAGTGCACTCTCTGGACTCACTGCAGTGCATCCCCAGTGGTGCCAGTGCACTCTCTGGAGTCACTGCAGTGCATCCCCAGTCGTGACAGTGCACTCTCTGGACTCACTGCAGTGCATCCCCAGTGGTGCCAGTGCACTCTCTGGACTCACCGGGGTGCATCCCCAGTGCTGCCAGTGCACTCTCTGGACTCACTGCAGTGCATCCCCAGTGGTGCCAGTGCACTCTCTGGACTCACTGCACTGCATCCCCAGTGGTGCCAGTGCACTCTCTGGACTCACTGCAGTGCATCCCCAGTGGTGCCAGTGCACACTCTGGAGTCACTGCAGTGCATCCGCAGTGGTGCCAGTGCAATCTCTGGACTCACTGCACTGCATCCCCAGTGGTGCCAGTGCAGTCTCTGCACTCACTGCAGTGCATCCCCAGTGGTGCCAGTGCACTCTCTGGACTCACTGAACTGCATCCCCAGTGGTGCCAGTGCACTCTCTGGACGCACTGCACTGCATCCCCAGTGGTGCCAGTGCAGTCTCTGGACTCACCAGGGTGGATCCCCAGTGGTGCCGGTGCACTCTCTGGACTCACTGCAGTGCATCCCCAGTGGTGCCAGTGCACACTCTGGACTCACTGCACTGCATCCCCAGTGGTGCCAGTGCACTCTCTGGAGTCACTGCAGTGCATCCCCAGTGATGCCAGTGCAATCTCTGGAGTAACTGCAGTGCATCCCCAGTGGTGCCAGTGCACTCTCTGGACTCACTGCACAGCATCCCCAGTGGTGCCAGTGCACTCTCTGGACTCACTGCAGTGCATCCCCAGTGGTGCCAGTGCACTCTCTGGACTCACTGCACTGCATCCCCAGTGGTGCCAGTGCACTCTCTGGACTCACTGCAGTGCATCCCCAGTGGTGCCAGTGCACTCTCTGGACTCACTGCAGTGCATCCCCAGTGGTGCCAGTGCACTCTCTGGAGTAACTGCAGTGCATCCCCAGTGGTGCCAGTGCACTCTCTGGACTCACCAGGGTGGATCCCCAGTGGTGCCAGTGCACACTCTGGAGTCACTGCAGTGCATCCCCAGTGGTGCCAGTGCACTCTCTGGACTCACTGCACTGCATCCCCAGTGGTGCCAGTGCACTCTCTGGACTCACCGGGGTGCATCCCCAGTGGTGCCAGCGCACTCTCTGGACTCACTGCAGTGCATCCCCAGTGGTGCCAGTGCACTCTCTGGACTCACTGCACTGCATCCCCAGTGGTGCCAGTGCACTCTCTGGACTCACGGCACTGCATCCCCAGTGGTGCCAGTGCACTCTCTGGACCCACTGCAGTGCATCTCCAGTGGTGCCAGTGCACTGTCTGGACTCACTGCAGTGCATCCCCAGTGGTCCCAGTGCACTCTCTGGACTCACTGCAGTGCACCTCCACTGGTGCCAGTGCACTCTCTGGACTCCCTGCAGTGCATCCCCAGTGGTGCCAGTGCCCTCTCTGGACTCACTGCACTGCATCCCCAGTGGTGCCAGTGCACTCTCTGGACTCACTGCAGTGCATCCCCAGTGGTGCCAGTGCACTCTCTGGACTCACCGGGGTGCATGCCCAGTGGTGCCAGTGCACTCTCTGGACTCACCGGGGTGCATTCCATGTGGTGCCAGTGCACTCTCTGGACTCACTGTACTGCATCCCCAGTGGTGCCAGTGCACTCTCTGGACTCACTGCAGTGCATCCCCAGTGGTGCCAGTGCACTCTCTGGACTCACTGCACTGCATCCCCAGTGGTGCCAGTGCACTCTCTGGACTCACCGGGGTGCATCCCAAGTGGTGCCAGTGTACTCTCTGGACTCACTGCACAGCATCCCCAGTGGTGCCAGTGCACTCTCTGGACTCACTGCAGTGCATCCCCAGTGGTGCCAGTGCACACTCTGGAGTCACTGGAGTGCATCCCCAGTGGTGCCAGTGCACTCTCTGGACTCACTGCACTGCATCCCCAAGGGTGCCAGTGCACTCTGTGGACTCACTGCACTGCATCCCCAGTGGTGCCAGTGCACTCTCTGGACTCACTGCAGTGCATCCACAGTGGTGCCAGTGCACTCTCTGGACTCACTGCACTGCATCCCCAGTGGTGCCAGTGCACTCTCTGGAGTCACTGCGCTGCATCCCCAGTCGTGACAGAGCACTCTCTGGACTCACTGCAGTGCATCCCCAGTGGTGCCAGTGCACACTCTGGAGTCACTGCAGTGCATCCCCAGTGGTGCCAGTGCACTCTCTGGACTCACTGCAGTGCATCCCCAGTGGTGCCAGTGCACTCTCTGGACTCACCGGGGTGCATCCCCAGTGGTGCCAGTGCACTCTCTGGACTCACTGCAGTGCATCCCCAGTGGTGCCAGTGCACTCTCTGGACTCACTGCACTGCATCCCCAGTGGTGCCAGTGCACTCTCTGGACTCACTGCAGTACATCCCCAGTGGTGCCAGTGCACTCTCTGGAGTAACTGCAGTGCATCCCCAGTGGTGCCAGTGCACTCTCTGGACTCACCAGGGTGGATCCCCAGTGGTGCCAGTGCTCTCTCTGGACTCACTGCACTGCATCCCCAGTGGTGCCAGTGCACTCTCTGGACTCACTGCAGTGCATCCCCTGTGGTGCCAGTGCACTCTCTGGACTCACTGCAGTGCATCCCCAGTGGTGCCAGTGCACTCTCTGGACTCACCGGGGTGCATGCCCAGTGGTGCCAGTGCACTCTCTGGACTAACCGGGGTGCATTCCATGTGGTGCCAGTGCACTCTCTGGACTCACTGCACAGCATCCCCAGTGGTGCCAGGGTACTCTCTGGACTCACTGAAGTGCATCCCCAGTGGTGCCAGTGCACTCTCTGGACTCACTGCACTGCATCCCCAGTGGTGCCAGTGCACTCTCTGGACTCACCGGGGTGCATCCCAAGTGGTGCCAGTGCACTCTCTGGACTCACTGCACAACATCCCCAGTGGTGCCAGTGCACTCTCTGGACTCACTGCAGTGCATCCCCAGTGGTGCCAGTGCACTCTCTGGACTCACTGCACTGCATCCCCAGTGGTGCCAGTGCACTCTCTGGAGTCACTGCGCTGCATCCCCAGTCGTGACAGAGCACTCTCTGGACTCACTGCAGTGCATCCCCAGTGGTACCAGTGCACACTCTGGAGTCACTGCAGTGCATCCCCAGTGGTGCCAGTGCACTCTCTGGACTCACTGCAGTGCATCCCCAGTGGTGCCAGTGCACTCTCTGGACTCACCGGGGTGCATCCCCAGTGCTGCCAGTGCACTGTCTGGACTCACTGCACAGCATCCCCAGTGGTGCCAGTGCACTCTCTGGACTCACTGCACTGCATCCCCAGTGGTGCCAGTGCACTCTCTGGAGTCACTGCAGTGCATCCCCAGTGGTGCCAGTGCACTCTCTGGAGTAACTGCAGTGCATCCCCAGTGGTGCCAGTGCACTCTCTGGACTCACCAGGGTGGATCCCCAGTGGTGCCAGTGCACTCTCTGGACTCACTGCAGTGCATCCCCAGTGGTGCCAGTGCACTCTCTGGACTCACTGCAGTGCATCCCCAGTGGTGCCAGTGTACTCTCTGGACTCACTGCACAGCATCCCCAGTGGTGCCAGTGCACTCTCCGGACCCACTGCAGTGCATCTCCATTGGTGCCAGTGCACTGTCTGGACTCACTGCAGTGCATCCCCAGTGGTGCCAGTGCACTCTCTGGACCCACTGCAGTGCATCTCCATTGGTGCCAGTGCACTCTCTGGACTCACTGCAGTGCACCTCCAGTGGTGCCAGTGCACTCTCTGGACTCACTGCACTGCATCCCCAGTGGTGCCAGTGCACTCTCTGGACTCACTGCACTGCATCCCCAGTGGTGCCAGTGCACTCTCTGGACTCACTGCACTGCATCCCCTGTGGTGCCAGTGCACTCTCTGGACTCACTGCAGTGCATCCCCAGTGGTGCCAGTGCACTCTCTGGACTCACTGCACTGCATCCCCAGTGGTGCCAGTGCACTCTCTGGACTCACTGCAGTGCATGCCCAGTGGTGCCAGTGCACTCTCTGGACTCACCGGGGTGCATCCCCAGTCGTGACAGGGCACTCTCTGGACTCACTGCAGTGCATCCCCAGTGGTGCCAGTGCACACTCTGGAGTCACTGCAGTGCATCCCCAGTGGTGCCAGTGCACTCTCTGGACTCACTGCAGTGAATCCCCAGTGGTGCCAGTGCACTCTCTGGACTCACCGGGGTGCATCCCCAGTGCTGCCAGTGCACTCTCTGGACTCACTGCAGTGCATCCCCAGTGGTGCCAGTGCACTCTCTGGACTCACTGTACTGCATCCCCAGTGGTGCCAGTGCACTCTCTGGAGTCACTGCAGTGCATCCCCAGTGATGCCAGTGCACTCTCTGGAGTAACTGCAGTGCATCCCCAGTGGTGCCAGTGCACTCCTTGGACTCACCAGGTTGGATCCCCAGTGGTGCCAGTGCACTCTCTGGACTCACCGGGGTGCATCCCCAGTGGTGCCAGTGCACACTCTGGAGTCACTGCAGTGCATCCCCAGTGGTGCCAGTGCACTCTCTGGACTCACTGCAGTGCATCCCCAGTGGTGCCAGTGCACTCTCTGGACTCACTGCACTGCATCCCCAGTGGTGCCAGTGCACTCTCTGGACTCACCGGGGTGCATCCCAAGTGGTGCCAGTGCACTCTCTGGACTCACCGGGGTGCATCCCAACTGGTGCCAGTGCACTCTCTGGACTCATTGCACAGCATCCCCAGTGGTGCCAGTGCACTCTCTGGACTCAGTGCAGTGCATCCCCAGTGGTGCCAGTGCACACTCTGGAGTCACTGCAGTGCATCCCCAGTGGTGCCAGTGCACTATCTGGACTCACTGCAGTGCATCCCCAGTGGTGCCAGTGCACTCTCTGGACTCACTGCAGTGCATCCCCAGTGGTGCCAGTGCACTCTCTGGACTCACTGCACTGCATCCCCAGTGGTGCCAGTGCACTCTCTGGACTCACTGCACTGCATCGCCAGAGGTGCCAGTGCACTCTCTGGAGTCACTGCAGTGCATCCCCAGTGGTGCCAGTGCACTCTCTGGACTCACCAGGCTGGATCCCCAGTGGTGCCAGTGCACTCTCTGGACTCACTGCACTGCATCCCCAGTGGTGCCAGTGCACTCTCTGGACCCACTGCAGTGCATCTCCATTGGTGCCAGTGCACTCTCTGGACTCACTGCAGTGCACCTCCAGTGGTGCCAGTGCACTCTCTGGACTCACTGCAGTGCATCCCCAGTGGTCCCAGTGCACTCTCTGGACTCACTGCACTGCATCCCCAGTGGTGCCAGTGCACTCTCTGGACTCACTGCACTGCATCCCCAGTGGTGCCAGTGCTCTCTGGACTCACATCACTGCATCCCCAGTGGTGCCAGTGCACTCTCTGGACTCACTGCAGTGCATCCCCAGTGGTGCCAGTGCACTCTCTGGACTCACTGCACTGCATCCCCAGTGGTGCCAGTGCACTCTCTGGACTCACTGCAGTGCATCCCCAGTGGTGCCAGTGCACTCTCTGGTCTCACTGCACTGCATCCCCAGTGGTGCCAGTGCACTCTCTGGACTCACTGCAGTGCATGCCCAGTGGTGCCAGTGCACTCTCCGGACTCACCGGGGTGCATCCCAAATGGTGCCAGTGCACTCTCTGGACTCACTGCACAGCATACCCAGTGGTGCCAGTGCACTCTCTGGACTCACTGCACTGCATCCCCAGTGGTGCCAGTGCAATCTCTGGCAACACTGCACTGCATCCCCAGTGGTGCCAGTGCACTCTCTGGACTCACTGCAGTGCATCCCCAGTGGTGCCAGTGCACTCTCTGGACTCACTGCACTGCATCCCCAGTGGTGCCAGTCCACTCTCTGGACTCACTGCAGTGCATCCCCAGTGGTGCCAGTGCACTCTCTGGACTCACTGCAGTGCATCCCCAGTGGTGCCAGTGCACTCTCTGGACTCACCGGGGTGCATCGCCAGTGCACTCTCTGGACTCACTGCAGTGCATCCCCAGTGGTGCCAGTGCACTCTCTGGACTCACTGCAGTGCATCCCCACTGGTGACAGGGCACTCTCTGGACTCACTGCATTGCATCCCCAGTGGTGCCAGTGCACTCTCTGGACTCACCGGGGTGCATCCCCAGTGGTGCCAGTGCACACTCTGGAGTCACTGCAGTGCATCCCCAGTGGTGCCAGTGCACTCTCTGGACTCACTGCACTGCATCCCCAGTGGTGCCAGTGCACTCTCTGCACTCACTGCACTGCAACCCCAGTGGTGCCAGTGCACTCTCTGGACTCACTGCAGTGCATCCCCAGTGGTGCCAGTGCACTCTCTGGAGTCACTGCGCTGCATTACCAATGGTGCCAGTGCACTCTCTGGACTCACTGCAGTGCATCCCCAGAGGTGCCAGTGCACTCTCTGGACTCCCGGCAACGCATCCCCAGTGGTGCCAGTGCATTCTCTGGACTCATGGCAGTGCACCCTGATTGGTGCCAGTGCACTCTCTGGACTCACTGCACCACATCCCCAGTGGTGCCAATGCACTCTCTGGACTCACTGAAGTGCATTCCCAATGTTGCCAGTGCACTCTCTGGAGTCACTTCAGTGCATCCCCAGTGGTGCCAGTGCACTCTCTGGACTCACCGGGGTGCATCCCCATTGGTGCCAGTGCACTCTCTGGAGTCACTGCAGTGCATCCCCAGTGGTGCCAGTGCACTCTCTGGACTCACTGCACTGCATCCCCAGTGGTGCCAGTGCACTCTCTGGAGTCACTGCAGTGCATCCCCAGTGTTGCCAGTGCACTCTCTGCACTCACTGCACTGCATCCCCAGTGGTGCCAGTGCACTCTCTGGAGTCACTGCAGTGCATCCCCAGTGGTGCCAGTGCACTCTCTGCACTCACTGCACTGCATCCCCAGTGGTGACAGTGCACTCTCTGGACTCACTGCACTGCATCCCCAGTGGTGCCAGTGCACTCTCTGCACTCACTGCACTGCAACCCCAGTGGTGCCAGTGCACTCTCTGGACTCACTGCAGTGCATCCCCAGTGGTGCCAGTGCACTCTCTGGAGTCACTGCGCTGCATTACCAATGGTGCCAGTGCACTCTCTGGACTCACTGCAGTGCATCCCCAGAGGTGCCAGTGCACTCTCTGGACTCCCGGCAACGCATCCCCAGTGGTGCCAGTGCATTCTCTGGACTCATGGCAGTGCACCCTGATTGGTGCCAGTGCACTCTCTGGACTCACTGCACTGCATCCCCAGTGGTGCCAGTGCACTCTCTGGACTCACTGCACCACATCCCCAGTGGTGCCAATGCACTCTCTGGACTCACTGAAGTGCATTCCCAATGCTGCCAGTGCACTCTCTGGAGTCACTGCAGTGCATCCCCAGTGGTGCCAGTGCACTCTCTGGACTCACCGGGGTGCATCCCCATTGGTGCCAGTGCACTCTCTGGAGTCACTGCAGTGCATCCCCAGTGGTGCCAGTGCACTCTCTGGACTCACTGCAGTGCATCCCCAGTGGTGCCAGTGCACTCTCTGGACTCACCGGGGTGCATGCCCAGTGGTGCCAGTGCACTCTCTGGACTAACCGGGGTGCATTCCATGTGGTGCCAGTGCACTCTCTGGACTCACTGCACAGCATCCCCAGTGGTGCCAGGGTACTCTCTGGACTCACTGAAGTGCATCCCCAGTGGTGCCAGTGCACTCTCTGGACTCACTGCACTGCATCCCCAGTGGTGCCAGTGCACTCTCTGGACTCACCGGGGTGCATCCCAAGTGGTGCCAGTGCACTCTCTGGACTCACTGCACAACATCCCCAGTGGTGCCAGTGCACTCTCTGGACTCACTGCAGTGCATCCCCAGTGGTGCCAGTGCACTCTCTGGACTCACTGCACTGCATCCCCAGTGGTGCCAGTGCACTCTCTGGAGTCACTGCGCTGCATCCCCAGTCGTGACAGAGCACTCTCTGGACTCACTGCAGTGCATCCCCAGTGGTACCAGTGCACACTCTGGAGTCACTGCAGTGCATCCCCAGTGGTGCCAGTGCACTCTCTGGACTCACTGCAGTGCATCCCCAGTGGTGCCAGTGCACTCTCTGGACTCACCGGGGTGCATCCCCAGTGCTGCCAGTGCACTGTCTGGACTCACTGCACAGCATCCCCAGTGGTGCCAGTGCACTCTCTGGACTCACTGCACTGCATCCCCAGTGGTGCCAGTGCACTCTCTGGAGTCACTGCAGTGCATCCCCAGTGGTGCCAGTGCACTCTCTGGAGTAACTGCAGTGCATCCCCAGTGGTGCCAGTGCACTCTCTGGACTCACCAGGGTGGATCCCCAGTGGTGCCAGTGCACTCTCTGGACTCACTGCAGTGCATCCCCAGTGGTGCCAGTGCACTCTCTGGACTCACTGCAGTGCATCCCCAGTGGTGCCAGTGTACTCTCTGGACTCACTGCACAGCATCCCCAGTGGTGCCAGTGCACTCTCCGGACCCACTGCAGTGCATCTCCATTGGTGCCAGTGCACTGTCTGGACTCACTGCAGTGCATCCCCAGTGGTGCCAGTGCACTCTCTGGACCCACTGCAGTGCATCTCCATTGGTGCCAGTGCACTCTCTGGACTCACTGCAGTGCACCTCCAGTGGTGCCAGTGCACTCTCTGGACTCACTGCAGTGCATCCCCAGTGGTGCCAGTGCACTCTCTGGACTCACTGCACTGCATCCCCAGTGGTGCCAGTGCACTCTCTGGACTCACTGCACTGCATCCCCAGTGGTGCCAGTGCACTCTCTGGACTCACTGCAGTGCATCCCCTGTGGTGCCAGTGCACTCTCTGGACTCACTGCAGTGCATCCCCAGTGGTGCCAGTGCACTCTCTGGACTCACTGCACTGCATCCCCAGTGGTGCCAGTGCACTCTCTGGACTCACTGCAGTGCATGCCCAGTGGTGCCAGTGCACTCTCTGGACTCACCGGGGTGCATCCCCAGTCGTGACAGGGCACTCTCTGGACTCACTGCAGTGCATCCCCAGTGGTGCCAGTGCACACTCTGGACTCACTGCAGTGCATCCCCAGTGGTGCCAGTGCACTCTCTGGACTCACTGCAGTGAATCCCCAGTGGTGCCAGTGCACTCTCTGGACTCACCGGGGTGCATCCCCAGTGCTGCCAGTGCACTCTCTGGACTCACTGCAGTGCATCCCCAGTGGTGCCAGTGCACTCTCTGGACTCACTGTACTGCATCCCCAGTGGTGCCAGTGCACTCTCTGGAGTCACTGCAGTGCATCCCCAGTGATGCCAGTGCACTCTCTGGAGTAACTGCAGTGCATCCCCAGTGGTGCCAGTGCACTCCTTGGACTCACCAGGTTGGATCCCCAGTGGTGCCAGTGCACTCTCTGGACTCACCGGGGTGCATCCCCAGTGTTGCCAGTGCACACTCTGGAGTCACTGCAGTGCATCCCCAGTGGTGCCAGTGCACTCTCTGGACTCACTGCAGTGCATCCCCAGTGGTGCCAGTGCACTCTCTGGACTCACTGCACTGCATCCCCAGTGGTGCCAGTGCACTCTCTGGACTCACCGGGGTGCATCCCAAGTGGTGCCAGTGCACTCTCTGGACTCACCGGGGTGCATCCCAACTGGTGCCAGTGCACTCTCTGGACTCATTGCACAGCATCCCCAGTGGTGCCAGTGCACTCTCTGGACTCAGTGCAGTGCATCCCCAGTGGTGCCAGTGCACACTCTGGAGTCACTGCAGTGCATCCCCAGTGGTGCCAGTGCACTATCTGGACTCACTGCAGTGCATCCCCAGTGGTGCCAGTGCACTCTCTGGACTCACTGCAGTGCATCCCCAGTGGTGCCAGTGCACTCTCTGGACTCACTGCACTGCATCCCCAGTGGTGCCAGTGCACTCTCTGGACTCACTGCACTGCATCGCCAGAGGTGCCAGTGCACTCTCTGGAGTCACTGCAGTGCATCCCCAGTGGTGCCAGTGCACTCTCTGGACTCACCAGGCTGGATCCCCAGTGGTGCCAGTGCACTCTCTGGACTCACTGCACTGCATCCCCAGTGGTGCCAGTGCACTCTCTGGACCCACTGCAGTGCATCTCCATTGGTGCCAGTGCACTCTCTGGACTCACTGCAGTGCACCTCCAGTGGTGCCAGTGCACTCTCTGGACTCACTGCAGTGCATCCCCAGTGGTACCAGTGCACTCTCTGGACTCACTGCACTGCATCCTCTGTGGTGCCAGTGCACTCTCTGGACTCACTGCACTGCATCCCCAGTGGTGCCAGTGCACTCTCTGGACTCACTTCACTGCATCCCCAGTGGTGCCAGTGCACTCTCTGGACTCACTGCAGTGCATCCCCAGTGGTGCCAGTGCACTCTCTGGACTCACTGCACTGCATCCCCAGTGGTGCCAGTGCACTCTCTGGACTCACTGCAGTGCATCCCCAGTGGTGCCAGTGCACTCTCTGGTCTCACTGCACTGCATCCCCAGTGGTGCCAGTGCACTCTCTGGACTCACTGCAGTGCATGCCCAGTGGTGCCAGTGCACTCTCCGGACTCACCGGGGTGCATCCCAAATGGTGCCAGTGCACTCTCTGGACTCACTGCACAGCATACCCAGTGGTGCCAGTGCACTCTCTGGACTCACTGCACTGCATCCCCAGTGGTGCCAGTGCAATCTCTGGCCACACTGCACTGCATCCCCAGTGGTGCCAGTGCACTCTCTGGACTCACTGCAGTGCATCCCCAGTGGTGCCAGTGCACTCTCTGGACTCACTGCACTGCATCCCCAGTGGTGCCAGTCCACTCTCTGGACTCACTGCACTGCATCCCCAGTGGTGCCAGTGCACTCTCTGGACTCACTGCAGTGTATCCCCAGTGATGGCAGTGCACTCTCTGGACTCACTGCAGTGCATCCCCAGTGGTGCCAGTGCACTCTCTGGACTCACTGCAGTGCATCCCCAGTGGTGCCAGTGCACTCTCTGGACTCACCGGGGTGCATCGCCAGTGCACTCTCTGGACTCACTGCAGTGCATCCCCAGTGGTGCCAGTGCACTCTCTGGACTCACTGCAGTGCATCCCCACTGGTGACAGGGCACTCTCTGGACTCACTGCATTGCATCCCCAGTGGGGCCAGTGCACTCTCTGGACTCACCGGGGTGCATCCCCAGTGGTGCCAGTGCACACTCTGGAGTCACTGCAGTGCATCCCCAGTGGTGCCAGTGCACTCTCTGCACTCACTGCACTGCATCCCCAGTGGTGCCAGTGCACTCTCTGGACTCACTGCACTGCATCCCCAGTGGTGCCAGTGCACTCTCTGCACTCACTGCACTGCAACCCCAGTGGTGCCAGTGCACTCTCTGGACTCACTGCAGTGCATCCCCAGTGGTGCCAGTGCACTCTCTGGAGTCACTGCGCTGCATTACCAATGGTGCCAGTGCACTCTCTGGACTCACTGCAGTGCATCCCCAGAGGTGCCAGTGCACTCTCTGGACTCCCGGCAACGCATCCCCAGTGGTGCCAGTGCATTCTCTGGACTCATGGCAGTGCACCCTGATTGGTGCCAGTGCACTCTCTGGACTCACTGCACCACATCCCCAGTGGTGCCAATGCACTCTCTGGACTCACTGAAGTGCATTCCCAATGTTGCCAGTGCACTCTCTGGAGTCACTTCAGTGCATCCCCAGTGGTGCCAGTGCACTCTCTGGACTCACCGGGGTGCATCCCCATTGGTGCCAGTGCACTCTCTGGAGTCACTGCAGTGCATCCCCAGTGGTGCCAGTGCACTCTCTGGACTCACTGCACTGCATCCCCAGTGGTGCCAGTGCACTCTCTGGAGTCACTGCAGTGCATCCCCAGTGTTGCCAGTGCACTCTCTGCACTCACTGCACTGCATCCCCAGTGGTGCCAGTGCACTCTCTGGAGTCACTGCAGTGCATCTCCAGTGGTGCCAGTGCACTCTCTGCACTCACTGCACTGCATCCCCAGTGGTGCCAGTGCACTCTCTGGACTCACTGCACTGCATCCCCAGTGGTGCCAGTGCACTCTCTGCACTCACTGCACTGCAACCCCAGTGGTGCCAGTGCACTCTCTGGACTCACTGCAGTACATCCCCAGTGGTGCCAGTGCACTCTCTGGAGTCACTGCGCTGCATTACCAATGGTGCCAGTGCACTCTCTGGACTCACTGCAGTGCATCCCCAGAGGTGCCAGTGCACTCTCTGGACTCCCGGCAACGCATCCCCAGTGGTGCCAGTGCATTCTCTGGACTCATGGCAGTGCACCCTGATTGGTGCCAGTGCACTCTCTGGACTCACTGCACTGCATCCCCAGTGGTGCCAGTGCACTCTCTGGACTCACTGCACCACATCCCCAGTGGTGCCAATGCACTCTCTGGACTCACTGAAGTGCATTCCCAATGCTGCCAGTGCACTCTCTGGAGTCACTGCAGTGCATCCCCAGTGGTGCCAGTGCACTCTCTGGACTCACCGGGGTGCATCCCCATTGGTGCCAGTGCACTCTCTGGAGTCACTGCAGTGCATCCCCAGTGGTGCCAGTGCACTCTCTGGACTCACTGTACCGCATCCCCAGTGGTGCCAGTGCACTCTCTGGGCTCACTGCACTGCTCCAGCCGCGGCAGCCGCTCCAGCCGCGGTAGCCCATCCAGCCGCGGCAGACGCTCTAGACGCTCCAGCCGCGCCCCCCGCTCCTGCCGCGGCAGCCGCTCCAGCCGCTCCAGCCGCGGCAGCCGCTCCAACCGCGTCAGGCGCTCCAGCCGCGGCACCTGCTCCAGCCGCTCCAGCCGCGGCAGCCGCTCCAGCCGCTACCGAGTGGAGCGGCTGCCACGGCTGGAGCGGCTGCCGCGGTTGGAGCGGCTGCCGCGGTTGGAGCGGCTGGAGCGGCTGCCGCGATTGGAGCGGTGCCGCGGCTGCCGCAGCTGGAGCGGCTGGAGCGGCTGCCGCGGCAGGAGCGGGGGGCGCGGCTGGAGCGTCTAGAGCGTCTGCCGCGGCTGGATGGGCTACCGCGGCTGGAGCGGCTGCCGCGGCTGGAGCAGTGCAGTGAGCCCAGAGAGTGCACTGGCACCACTGGGGATGCAGTGCAGTGAGTCCAGAGAGTGCACTGGCACCACTGGGGATGCAGTGCAGTGACTCCAGAGAGTGCACTGGCACCGCTAGGGATGCAGTGCAGTGAGTCCAGAGAGTGCACTGGCACCACAGGGGATGCACTGCAGTGTGTGCAGAGAGTGCACTGGCACCATTGGGATGCAGTGCAGAGAGTCCACAGAGTGCACTGGCACCACAGGGTATACACTGCAGTGACTCAGATTGTGCACTGGCTACACTGGTGATGCATTGCAGTGAGTCCAGAGAGTGCACTGGCACCACTGGAGGTGCACTGCAGTGACTCCAGAAAGTGCACTGGCACCACTGAGGATGCACCCCGGTGAGTCCAGAAAGTGCACTGGCACCACTGGGGATGGAGTGCGGTGAGTCCAGAGAGTCCACTGGCACCACTGGGGATGCATTGCAGTGAGTCCAGAGAGTGCACTGGCACCACAGGGGATGCACTGCAGTGAGTCCAGAGAGTGCACTGGCACCACTGGGGATGCAGTGCAGTGAGTGCAGAGAATGCACTAGCACAATAGGGGATGCAGTGCAGTGAGTCCAGAGAGTGCACTGGCACCACTGGGGATGCAGTGCGGTGAGTCCAGAAAGTGCACTGGCACCAATGGGGATGCAATGCAGTGAGTCCAGAGAGTGCACTGGCACCACTGGGGATGCAGTGCAGTGAGTCCAGAGAGTGCCCTGGCACCACTGGGGATGCAGTGCAGACAGTGCACAGGCACCACTGGGATGCAGTGCAGTGAGTGCAGAGAATGCACTAGCACGATAGGGGATGCACTGCAGTGAGTCCAGAGAGTGCACTGGCACCACTGGGGATGCAGTGCAGTGAGTCCAGAGAGTGCAATGTCACCAACACCGGGATGCAGCGCAGTGACTACAGAGAGTGCACTGTCACCACTGGGGATGCAGTGCAGTGAGTCCAGAGAGTGCACTGGCACCACTGGGGATGCAGTGCAGTGAGTCCAGAGAGTGTACTGGCACTGCTGGGGATGCAGTGCAGTGAGTCCAGAGAGTGCACTGGCTCCACTGGGGTTTTAGAGCAGTGAGACCAGAGAGTGCACAGGCAACACTGGGGATGCGCTGCAGTGAGTCCAGAGAGTGCACTGGCACCACTGGGGATGCAGTGCAGTGAGTCCAGAGAGTACACTGGCACCTCTGGGGACGGAGTGCAGTGAGTCCAGGGAGTGCACTGGCACCACTGGGGATGCAGTGCAGTGAGTCCAGAGAGTGCACTGTCACCACTGGTAATGCAGCGCAGTGAGTGCAGAGAGTGCACTGGCACAAGGGCGCATGCACTGCAGTGAGTCCAGAGAGTGCACTGGCACCACTGGGGATGCAGTGCATTGAGTCCAGAGAGTGCATTGGCACCAATGGGGATGCACTGCAGTGAGTCCAGAGAGTGCACTGGCACCACCGGGATGCACTGCAGTGAGTCCAGAGAGTTCACTGGCACCACTGGGGATGCATTGCAGTGAGTCCAGAGAGTGCACTGGCACCACAGGGGATGCACTGCAGTGAGTCCAGAGAGTGCACTGTAACCACCACCGGGATGCAGCGCAGTGACTACAGAGAGTGCACTGTCACCACTGGGGATGCAGTGCAGTGAGTCCAGAGAGTGCACTGGCACCACTGGGGATGCAGCGCAGTGAGTCCAGAGAGTGCACTGGCACCACTGGGGATGCAGTGCAGTGAGTCCAGAGAGTGCACTGGCATTACTGGGGATGCACTGCAGTGAGTCCAGAGAGTGCACTGGGACCAATGAGGATGCAGCGCAGTGAGTGCAGAGAGTGCACTGGCACCACTGCGGATGCACCCCGGTGAGTCCGGAGAGTGCCCTGGCACCACTGGGGATGCACTGCAGTGAGTCCAGAGAGTGCACTGGCACCACTGGGGATGCAGCGCAGTGATTACAGAGAGTGCACTGTCACCACAGGTGGAAGCAGTGCAGTGAGTCCAGAGAGTGCACTGGCACCACTGGGGATGCACTGCAGTGAGTCCAGAGAGTGCACTGGCACCACTGGGGATACACTGCAGTGAGTCCAGAGAGTGCACTGGCACCACTGGGGATGCAGTGCAGTAAGTCCAGAGAGTGCACTGTCACCACTGGGGATGCA
>NW_028153606.1:0-81776 GCF_964211835.1 Anser anser | reverse complement strand
CCCAAAAAAAACCCCAACCCCCCCCCTTACGAGGGACGTGATGTGCCCGTGAGGAACGTCATCGGGTCTTCCTCCCTACAAAACACCGGGATGAGACGCGGGGGGGGACCCTAAATCCTCTCGGCACCCCTTATTTTATCACCGCACCCCAAAATAAAGGGGGGGGGGCGGGACAGGGCCCCCCCGCGCCGCACTCACATCTTCGCCAGGACGTAGCCGACGATTTTCCCGTTCTCGTCCTCGGCGATGTACGAAAGCTGCAAAAAAAAAAAGGGGAAAAAAGGGTTTTAGGATCGAGCCTCGGCCTCGGGGGTGCGGGTGCCCCCCCCGGAGCACCCATGGGTGCTGGGGGGGCAGGGGGGCGGTACCTGGGGCCAGGAGAGGCCGTGGTAGAAGTAGTATTTCATCTGGTAGTTCTCGGGCAGGCACAGCAGGTTGCAGTGCTGCATGTTCATCAGGTCCTCGGGCTACGGGGACGGGGGCGGCTCAGACCCCAAAACGGGCCGGGGGGGGGGGGGGACGGACCCCGAAACGGCCTCGGAGCCGCCCCATGGCGTGTACGGGACGCTGAGGGGGGGGGTCTTGGGTCCCCAAGTGCCTTGCGGGATCCCAGTGTCCCCGTCGAGACGCCAAATCCGTGCTCAGAGCCCTCCCAGGACCCCAATATCCACCCCCAGGACCCCAATATCCGCCCTGAGAGCCCTCCCACGACCCCAAATACCCCCCCACTATCCCAATAACCCCCTCCCAATATCCCAATCCCCCTGCGCCAGGACCCCAATTCCCTTTGAGAACCCCAATCCCCCCTCCAGAACCCCAATATCCCCCTCCCAGCACCCCAATCTTTGCCTTCAGGACCCCAATATCCCCCTCAGAGCCTTCCAGGGCCCCAAATTCCCCCTTCAGGACCCCAATTCTCTTCCAGGATCCTAATCTCCCTCCCAGGACCCCAATTCTCTCCCTCAGAGCCCTCTCAGGACCCCAATTCCCCTCCAGGACCCCAATATTCCTCTCCAAAAACCCCAAACCCCCTCAATGCCCCCCCAGAACCCCAATACCCCTGCTCCAGGACCCCAATGTCCCCTTCAGAGCCCTCCCAAGACCCAAATTCCCTCCCAGGACCCCAATGTCCCCCTAAGAGCCATTCGAAGGCCCCAGTTCCTCTCCAGGACCCCAACATTCCCCTCCCAGGACCCCAAACCCCCCCTCCAGGACCCCAAATGCCCCCCCCAGCACCCCAAACGTCCCCAGAGCCCTCACAGGCCCCCAATCCCCCCTCAGAACCCCTCCCCCAGCACCTCAAACCCCCCTCGGGACCCTTCCAAGACCCCAATTCCCCTCCAGGACTCCACTATTCCCCTCCCAGGACCCCAAACCCCCGTCCGGCACCCCCAAACACCCCCTCAGCACCCCAAATGTGCCCCCAGAGCCCCCCCCGCACCTCAAAGCCTCCTCAGAGCCCCCCCGGGGCCTCCCCCAGGCCCCTTTAACGCCCCCCCCAGGCCCCTGTAACCCCCCGGCTCCCCCCCCGGCCTCCCACCGGTGCTCCACACCCCCTGCCCGGTTCCCCCCGGCCGCCCACCCGCGCGTTGCGGATGTTCATGGTCGCGGCCGCCCCGGCGGCTCCGCCGCCGCTCTCCCTCTCCCTCGCCTCAGGCGCCGCTTCCGGCGGAAGGACGCGCCGCGACCAATCGGCGCTCGGAGCGGCTCGGCGAGCCCCCGCCCTCTCGCTTGTGAATTGTGATTGGCTTCGCCTCCTGCCCCGCGCTGTACTGACAGCCTCGCTAACCAATCAGTGAGCGGGATGAAGACTAACCCCGCCCTCCCCGCCCCTTTTGCTGTTAGCCAATCAGGGGCGGGCTAAGCAGCAGCGAGACGGCCCCACCGCGTGCCTGGCGGCGACCAATCAGAACCGCAGCTCCCGCCGGGGGCGTGCCCCGCCCACCGCCACCCCCTTACCCAATCGCGCCCGGGGACAGAGGGGATTGGCGTGCCCGCGAACCAATAGGGAGCGAGACGAGGCGGGGCAGACACGCTTTATTTCTGGGGGGCGGCCGGACCATGTCCCTATGGGGGGGGGGGGGAATTTTGGGGTGCCCCTGGTCTGGGGGTGCCCCGTTTCTTGGGCTGCCCCCAGGGCGCCTGTACTGCCGGGGGGCCCATTTTGGGGGGGGGGGCATTCCATGGATGCCCCCCAGGGGGCCCCATTTTGGGGTATCCCCATTTTGGGGCGCCCCCCCCAGGGGACCCCTTTTTGGGGTGTCGCCGGTGTCCCTAGACCCCCAGGGGGTCCCGTTTTGGGGTCCCCTCTAGTGTGTCCACACTCCTTGGGGTCTCCAGTTTTGGGGTGTCCCTGGTCCCCGTGTACCCCCAGGGGACGTCATTTTGGGGTGTCCCCCTTTTGGGGTAACCCCATTTTGGGGTGTCCCCCTTTTGGGGTGACCCCCTTCTGTCTGTCCCCCCAGGGGGCCCCCATTTCGGGCTGTCCCCAGACCCTGTGTACCCCCAGAAGTCCCCGTTTTGGGGTGACCCCAATTCTGGGGGTACCCCCAGCGGGGTGTCCCCAGTTTTTGGGGTGTCCCTGGTGTGTCGGTACCCCCAGGGGACCCCCGTTTTGGGGTGTAACCGTTTTGGGGTGTCCCCATTCCGGCTGTACCCCCAAGGGGTCCCCTTTTTGGGGTGTCCCCAGCCTGTGCATACCCCCAAGAGGGGTCCCCAATTTTGGGGTGCCCCTAGTGTGTCCGTACCCCAGGGGGGCCCCATTTTGGGGCATCCCCTGTCCCTGTGTACCCCATTTTGGGGTGCCCCCATCCCACCTATACCCCCAAGGGGGTCCCCAATTTCGGGGGTGACCCCAGTGGGTCCCCCCGTTTTGGGTCGCCCCCAGTGCGTTCAAACCCCCAAGGCTCGTCCCCACACTTTTGGGGTTTCCCCGGTCTCCGCTTACCCCCAATTTTTCGGGGGGGGGATCCCCAATTTTTCGGGATGGTTCCCCAGTTTTTAAGGGGGGGGTCCCCCAATTTTTCGGGGCGTCCTCGGGGCCGTGCCCACCCCTCCTGCTTCAGGGCTGCATGCGCAGGGCCCCGTCCAGCCTCACCACCTCGCCGTTGACCATCGGGTTCTCGGCCAGCGCCTGCACCAGGTGGGCGAACTCCCCGGGGTGCCCCAGGCGGGACGGGAACGGCACCTGCTGCCCCAAAAAGCTCCGCACCCGCTCGGGCAAACCGGCCAGCAGCGGGGTGGAGAACAACCCTAAAAGGGCCGAAAAAAAAAGAAAAAAAGGGGGGGTGAGTCGGTTACCCTACAACTTTTCCACCCCCAGAAAAGAAGGGGGGAAGCGTTTGCCCTACAATTCCTCCCACCCCCAAAAAACAGATGTGAAGCATTTACCCTACAACTTTTTCCACCCCCCAAAAAAAGAGGGTGAAGCGTTTGCCCCTCTACCTTTTCCACCCCAAAAAAGAGGGGGTGAAGCATTTGCCCTACAACTTTTTCCAACCCCAAAAAAAGGGGGTGAAGCGTTTGACCCTCGACTTTTTCCACCCCAAAAAAAAACGGGGGTGAATCGTTTGCCCTACAACCTTTTCCCACCCCCAAAAAAAGGGGGTGAAAAAAAAGGGGGTGAGTCGCTTGCCCCACACCTTTTCCACCCCAAAATAAATGGGGTTGAATTGTTTGCCCTACAACTTTTTCCCACCCCAAAAAAAAAGGGGCTTAAGTGTTTGCCCCACAACTTTTCGACACTCAAAAAAAATGAAGTGTCTGCCCCTCAACCTTTTCCACCCCAAAAAAGAGGGGGTGAAGCATCTGCCCTACAACTTCTCCCACCCCAAAAAAAAAGATGCGAAGCATTTCCCCTATAACTTCTTCCACCCCCCAAAAAAAAAGGGGAGGTAAAGCATTTACTCGCACATTTACACCCCTCAAAAAAAAAAAAGGGGGGGTCGAATCGCTCGCCCTCCACCTTTTCCCACCCCCTAAAATCCCCCGACCCCGTACCCGGGGCGATGGTGACCACGCGGATCCCCAGGGGCGCGAGGTCCCGGGCGATGGGCAGCGTCATGGCCACGATGCCGCCCTTGGAGGCCGAGTAGGCCGCCTGCCCCACCTGCGGGGGAGAAAAAGGGACGATTACGGGGCGTCCCGCCCCCCCACCCCCTAATCTGGGCCCCCCCCCCGCCCCAATCCCCGGCAGCCCCGCTCGCCTGCCCCTCGAAGGCGGCCACGCTGGCCGTGTTCACCACCAGGCCCCGGTGGCCGTCGGCGTCGGGGGGGTTCTGGCTCATCAGGCGGGCGCTGAGGCGCGTCACGTTGAAGGTCCCGACCAGGTTAACCTGCGGGATGAGCCGGTGGCGGAGACGTGGGCGGCGTCCCGACCCCATAACCAGCCCGAGGAGCGCCCCACGAGCACCCCAAGGACACCCCCATGCCCACAACCACCCCGCTGACCCCATCCCCGACCCCACGAGCACCCCATTAACGCCATCCCCGACCCCACAACCACCCCATTGACCCCATCCCCGACCCCACAACCATCCTGAGGACACCCCCATCACCACAACCACCCCGTTGACCCCATCCCCGACCCCACAACCACCCCGAGGACACTCCCATGCCCACAACCACCCCGAGGACACCCCCATGCCCTCAACCACCCTGTTGACTCTATCCTGAACCCCACAACCACCCCGAGGACACCCCCATACCCACAACCACCCCACTGACCCCATCCCCGACCCCACAACCACCCCATTAACCCCATCCCCGACCCCACAACCACCCCATTAACCCCATCTCTGACCCCACAACCATCCTAAGGACACCCCCATGACCACAACCACCCCGTTGACCCCATCCCCAACCCCACAACCACCCCAAGGACACCCCCATGCCCACAACCACCCCATTGACCCCATCCCCAACCCCACAACCACCCCAAGGACACCTCCATGCCCACAACCACCCCATTAACCCCATCCCCGACCCCACAACCACCCCGTTGACCCCATCCCCGACCCCACAACCACCCTGTTGACCCCATCCCCGACCCCACAACCATCCTAAGGACACCCCCATGACCACAACCACCCCGTTGACCCCATCCCCAACCCCACAACCGCCCCAAGGACACCCCCATGCCCACAACCACCCCATTGACCCCATCCCCAACCCCACAACCACCCCAAGGACACCTCCATGCCCACAACCACCCCATTAACCCCATCCCCGACCCCACAACCACCCCGTTGACCCCATCCCCGACCCCACAACCACCCCGTTGACCCCATCCCCGACCCCACAACCACCCCGTTGACCCCATCCCCGACCCCACAACCATCCTAAGGACACCCCCATGACCACAACCACCCCATTGACCCCATCCCTAACCCCACAACCACCCCAAGGACACCCCCATGCCCACAACCACCCCATTGACCCCATCCCTAACCCCACAACCATCCTGAGGACACCCCCATGACCACAACCACCCCGTTGACCCCATCCCCGACCCCACAACCACCCCATTAGCCCCATCCCCAACCCCACAACCACCCCAAGGACACCTCCATGCCCACAACCACCCCATTGACCCCATCTCTGACCCCACCCCCACCCCGAGGACGCCCCCACGCCCACCCCCACCCCGCTGACCCCACCCCCGCCCCTCCGGCTGCCCCCCGCGAGCACCCCGCCGCCCGCCCCCCGCCGCCCAGGCTCACGTTGACGACGCGCTGGAAGTCCTCCAGCTCGTGCACCTTGTCCTTCTTGGCGTTGTAGGTCTTCACGGCGATGCCCACCCCGGCGCAGTTCACCGCCAGCTCCAGCCTCCCGAACGTCTTCTTGGCCACCTCCAGGGCGGCCTCCACCTCCTTGGCAGACGTCACCTGCGGGGACAGCGTCGCTGGGACCCCCCCCTGCCACAAGGCCACCCGGTGCCCTCGCCGTCGCCCCGTCCCCGTGCTCACGTCGGCGGGGGCGAAGGCGCAGCTGCCCCCCAGCTCCGCCGCCAGCTCGGCCCCCTTCGAGCTGGGGAGGTCGAGGAGGACGACGCGGGCCCCTTGCTGCACCAGGCGCTCCGCCGTGGCTCGGCCCAAGCCCGAGGAGCCGCCGGTCACCAGCGCCACCAGGCCCTGGAGGGGACGGGAAGGGGGTCACGGGGGGTGGGGGGGGTGAAAGGGGCCGGGCCGGGCCCCCAAAACCCGGCCGCGGGGCCTCGCTGCTCCCCGGCACCTTCACGCTGCGCAGCGCCGCCATCGTGGGGTAAAGGCCAAGGGGGGCGGGGGGGGGGAGCCGAAAGGAGCCGAAGGGGAACGAACGGAGGAGCCGAACGGAGCCGAACGGAGCCGAATGGGAACGAAGGGAGCCGAAGGGGAACGAACGGAGGAGCCGAACGGAGCCGAACGGAGCCGAACGGGAACGAACGGGAACGAACGGAGCCGAAGGGGAACGAAGGGAGCCGAAGGGAGCCGAGCGGAGGAGCCGAAGGGAGCCGAAAGGGAACGAACGGAAACGAAAGGAGCCGAGCGGAGCCGAACGGAAACGAAGGGAGCCGAAGGGGAACGAACGGAGGCGGGAGGGGGCGAGCGGTGGTGGGCGGAGCCGGCCGGAGCTGAGCGCTGATAGGCGGAGCCGAGGGGGCGAGGAGCGGAGCCGAAGGGCGGCGGGAGGAGCCGAGCGGCGATTGGCGGAGCCCGAATGGAGCCGAAGGAACCCGAAGGGAGCCGAGCGGCGATTGGCGGAGCCCGAATGGAGCCGAAGGAACCCGAAGGGAGCCGAGCGGCGATGGCCGGAGCCGAGCGAGCCCGAACGGAGCCGAACGAACCCGAACGGGGCCGAACGAACCCGAATGGAGCCGAGCGGCTGCAGGGGACGGGGTCGGGTCCCCGGGGGGGTGGGAGAGGCGCCCCCCCGGAGGGGGCGGCGGGGGGAAAAAACCCTGGATTTGCATTTGGGACCCCCAAAGTGGGGACACGGGGGGGGACCCCCGTGGGGCTGGGGGGGCGGGGGACAGCAGGGTTGGGGGGCAGCCCCCCCAGGAGATGAGGACCCCAAGAGACTCAGGATGGGCCCCCCCCGGGAAGGGGGGGAAAACATGGGACCCTCCCCCCCCCCCAAAATGGGGATCAGGACCCCCAGGATGAGCACCAGGAGCAGCAGCAGCACCCCTCCGGGGACAGGATGGGGAGCCCCGGGGACGAGGTGCCAGCACCCCGGGGGGGGGGGGGGGGGGGGGGGGCCGGGCCCCCCCCCGGCTCGTCCCAGCTGCTGTCCGTGCCCGGCCGGCGGCCAGGGTGTAGCGTTACCTCCGACCTTCCCCGGGGCCACCGGCGGGCCGCCCCCCCGGGGCCACCATGGAGGAGAAATCAGCCAAAATCCCCGGTACGGGACGAGGGGGGGGGTGTTTGTTTAAGGGAGGGGGGTGTTTGTTCAAGGGGGGGGGGCGTTTGCTTAAAGGGGGGGGGGGGGACACGAGGCCGCGGGGACACTGACCGGCGGCGAGGACAGAGGGCAGAGAGCCATGGCAGTGGCACCGGCGGGCCAGCTGACGCAGAACCCCCTGCAAAAAGTCTGGGTCCCCCTCAGCTCCCACCGCTTGCGGCGGCGGGGATGTGAGTTTGGGGGGGGGGCAGGGGGACGATTTGGGGGGGCTGGGGGGGTGCTGATACGATGCGCCCCCCCTAAACCTTGTCCCCCACCCCCGTTTTTCAGCCACCGTACCCCAATTCACCAACTGCCCCACCATGGTGATCCTGGTGGGGCTGCCGGCCCGCGGCAAGACCTACATCTCCCGCAAGCTCACCCGCTACCTCAACTGGATCGGCACCCCGACACGGGGCGAGTATTCTTTTTATTGGGGGGGGGGGGACACACAATTTGGGGGTGCCCCCTAACCGTCTGTCCCCCCCCCCCAAACCCGCAGTGTTTAACGTGGGGCAGTACCGGCGCGAGGCGGTGCAGAGCTACAAGAGCTACGAGTTCTTCCGCCACGACAACGAGGAGGCCATGCACATCCGCAGGTATTGGGGGGGGGGAATAAATAAGGGGGGGGGGAGAAGGAAATTTGAGGAGGGGGGGGCCACCAGCTGGTGCCCCTCGTCCTACAAAAATCCCCTCCCCAGGCAGTGCGCGCTGGCCGCCCTCCAGGACGTCCGCACCTACCTGAGCTCCGAAGAGGGGCAGGTGGCGGTAAGACGACCCCAAAATGGGGCAAATTAACCCCCCGGGGGGGGAAATTAACCCCTGGGGGGGGAAATTAACCCCCCGGGGGACAAATTAACCCCCCCGGTGTTTAATAACCCCCCCGGCTGCGACCCAACCCCAGGTTTTTGATGCCACCAACACCACGCGGGAGCGCCGTGCCCTCATCCTGCAGTTCGCGAGAGAGAACGGCTACAAGGTGCTGGGAGTAATTTGGGGGGGGGAGGTCATAATGGGGGGGGGGGGGCTCTGAGGATTTGGGGGGGGCTTGCAGCACTGCCTGGGGGGGCTCACAGCTTTTGGGGGGGGGGCACTGGCACCATGGGGACGACCCCTTTCCCCTCCAGGTCCTGTTCGTCGAGTCCATTTGCGACGACCCTGCCATCATCGAGGAGAACATCAAGGTGAGGCGTTCCCCGTCCCACGCCCCAAAAAAGCGCGCCCCCCACCTCAAAAATAACCGCCCCCCCCCCCCACACACACACACCCCCAGCAAGTGAAGCTGAGCAGCCCCGACTACAAGGGCTGCGCCCCCGAGGAGGTGGTGGCCGACTTCCTGCAGCGCATCGAGTGCTACAAAGCCACCTACGAGCCGCTGGACGAGCAGCTGGACAGGTGACGCCGTGCTTCGCGCCCCCCCCCACCCCAAAACCGAATCATTCGGGGACCCCCCCGCTAACGTCGGGGCGCGCAGCGGGCTGTCTTACATCAAGATCTTCGACGTGGGCGTGCGGTACCTGGCGAACCGGGTGCAGGGCCACGTGCAGAGCCGCACGGTGTACTACCTGATGAACACGCACGTCACGCCGCGCGCCATCTACCTGAGCCGCCACGGCGAGAGCCAGCTCAACCTGCGGGGCCGCATCGGCGGCGACGCCGGGCTCTCCCCCCGCGGGCGCCAGGTGGGCGGGGCCTGGGGGAAAGCCACGCCCACGAAGGGGCGGGGTCGGGGAAGGACACGCCCCCACCCCACCCCACCCCCCCCCCCCCCACCCTGCTGCGGGGTGATACAGGAGGGCTGTGGGTGGAGGGCTTGGGGAAGGGAGGGGTGGGGCTAAGGGGGGTGGCCACGCCCCCTGGAAGAGCCCAAATATGGAGGGAAAGGGGGCGGGGCTAAAGGAGCAGGCCACGCCCCTCCGTACCCCAAATATGGAGGTGGAGGGGGTGGGGTTAAGGGACCCCCCCCCAGGATCCCAAGTAGGGAGGTAGAGGGTTGGCCACGCCCCCCTCCTGGAGCTGCCCCAAATATGGAGATGAGGGGTGGGGCTAAGGGAGGCCACGCCCCCAATAACCCATATAAGGGGGTGGGCAACCAGGTAGGGTGAGGAAGCCACACCCCCAGGAGTGACCTATTGGGGTATCAATGAAGGGGTGGGGCTAAGTGAGGCCACGCCCCCAGGAACCGCCCTCAGCAGGTGTGAAGGGGCGGAGCTAAGTGAGGCCACGCCCTCAGGCATCAGGTCATGTGCAAAGGGGCGGGGCTAAGGGAGGCCACACCCCCATGAGCCACCCCCATTGAGGGATATGGTTAAGGGGCGGGGCTAAAGGAGACCACGCCCCCCACACAACACACCTGCATGGACAAAGGGGCGGAGCCAAGGACCCAGCCCCCACCCCATCCTTTCCCACAAGCCAAGGGGGTGGGACTGAGGACAGGGCCCCGCCCCCTCGTGGGCGTGGCCTCACGTGGCCCCGCCCCCTCCCAGTACGCCCAGGCCCTGGCCGAGTTCATCCGGAGCCAGAGCATCCGGGAGCTGAAGGTGTGGACCAGCCACATGAAGCGCACCATCGAGACGGCCGAGGCGCTAGGGGTGCCCTACGAGCAGTGGAAGGCGCTCAACGAGATCGACGCGGTCAGCGCCACCCCCCCGAACCCCAAAACCTCCCCCCCCGAACCCAAAACCTCCCCCCCGAACCCCAAATGTAACGCCCCCCCCAACAGGGGGTCTGCGAGGAGATGACCTACGAGGAGATCCAGGAGCGCTACCCCGAGGAGTTTGCCCTGCGCGACCAGGACAAGTACCGCTACCGCTACCCGAAAGGCGAGGTGACGACGAGGGGCAGGGCACGGCGACGATAACAAAGTGGGGGGGTGTGACAGGGTTGGGCCCCCCCCCCCCCTCAGCGCCCCGTCCCCTCCCCCAGTCCTACGAGGACCTGGTGCAGCGCCTGGAGCCGGTCATCATGGAGCTGGAGCGCCAGGAGAACGTGCTGGTCATCTGCCACCAAGCCGTCATGCGCTGCCTGCTGGCCTATTTCCTGGACAAAAGCGCCGGTGAGGCCGTGGGGACACTTTGGGGACAAACTGGGGACACTTGGGGGACACTTGGGGGACACTTTCATAGCCCCCTCCCCCCCAGATTTTCATTCCCCCCCCCTGATTTTCATCCCCCCACCCCAGAGGAGCTGCCCTACCTCCGGTGCCCCCTGCACACCGTGCTCAAGCTGACCCCTGTGGCTTACGGTGAGTGGGGACACCCCCGTGTCCCGCCCCCCCCCCCCCCCCCCGCCATGTCCCCAGGGAGGGGACAGCACCCTGGGGGTGTCCCCCCCCCCCCAAAGGGCAGCCGCGGCTGTAACATCGCCCCTTCTGTGTCCCCCCCCCCAATTAAATCAGGGTGCGAAGTGGAATCCATCTTCCTCAACGTGGAGGCGGTCAACACCCACCGCGAGAAGCCCCAGGTGAGGGAGGGTAGAATTTGGGGGATTAATTACTGCCCCCCCCCCCGCAGCAGGGGGGATGCAGGGCTTGCTAACAGCCCCCCCCCCCCCCAGCGGGGAGACGTTTTGGGATGAAAAAGTCAGATTTTGGGGTGAGCAGAGCCCCCCCCCACAAACACAAAACCCTTTGTGCCACAGAACGTCGACGTCAGCCGCCCCCCGGCCGAAGCCCTGATCACCGTCCCTGAGCACTACTGAGCCGCCCCCCCCCACTAATTAAAGCTTGCCTTAACGAAGAACCGAGCCCGGCGTGTATTGGGGGGGCCGCTGCACCCCCAAAATACGCTTTTATTTAAGGGGAGGTTCAGAGGCTGGCTGTGGCCTCGTTGTATTGACTCGTCCAGAAGCTGGGTTCCTTTTGTTGGATCTGGAGAGAAAACGCAACAAAAAATAAAGGGGGGGGGGACACAAGTTGTGCCCTGCCCCCCCCCCAAAATAAAGCAAGAAAAAAAAAAAGAAAAGAAATAGGAAACCCCCCCCAAAATCCTCACCTTTGCCACAAATTTCAGCATGTCCTTCTTGGAGGTCTCCTTGGCGGCCCGCGGCCCCCACTGGAAACTGAACTCGGGGGGGTCCGTCAGGGGGATGGGGGTGATCTCCAGGTACCTGCAGGGAGTGGGGGGGGTGAACCCCGTGTTTTGGGGGGGCCCCCCCCAGGGGTGTCCAGCACGCCCCAGCCCTGTGACACCCCCTCAAGTCACCGGGCGTGGGGACGGCGGCGATTTCTCTCTGCGGTGCGGTATAAACGGCCCGGCTGGCACTAGCGCCGCGGCTGCTCTGTGCGCACCGGGGTGTTGTCCCCTTCCCCCCCCCCCAAAAAAAAAAAACCACCCCCCACCCGCCTCGCACTCACTTCTGCCGCACAAACTCCTCCGTCACCAGCTTCTTGACGTCCCCAAACACCTCGTGCTTCTCCCTGGGGGTGGCGGGGGGGGATTAACGGGGTGTGGAAGCAACGAAACCCGTTCCCCCCCCTCAATGACCTACCCTGGCTGCACCCGGAGCCGGCGGAGAAATTCCCATACAGCACCTGGAAAGGAGAATGTTGAGGGGGGGGGGGGCAAGGAGAAATTGGGGTCCGGGGGGGGCACCAAATGTCTTACTGTCTTTGGCCGAGTTGCCCTTCATGAAGATGAAGCTCAGGATGATGGTGAGGAGGCCCAGCTTGGCTGTCTGGTTGTCCCTGCGGCGGGGAGAGACGCGTCACCCACCTGGAGGGGGCACCTGGGGGCTCTGTCCCCTTCCCCCCCCCCCAAAAAAAAAACACCCAGGGGACGCCAGCGCCCTCATCACCAGCCCCTCACCGCTTCAGGTTCTCCCCCTCGACGCGCGGCAGGTTGCTGGTGAGGATGTAGACGTGGTGTTTGGTGTCGATCTCCACCAGCTGCAGCCCGAACACCTGCAGGAGGCAAAGATTTAATCCAGTGGGGGGGGGGGGGGATCCCAAACCCAAACCCCCCAGCTCCACGAGACCCCCCCCATACCTCCTGCAGGGTCCTGCCCGCCTGGTTGACGATCTCGGAGTAGACGTCTTTGTATTCCCTGATGACTTTTTTCAGGATGTCTGCAGGGAACAGGGGGGATGCTTAGATGCTGAGACACCCCCCCCCATACACCCAGTGAGATTTTCGGAGAGATCCAACCCCAAAAAGTTTGGGAAAGGACCAGAGCAACCCCAGAAACTTTGAGAAGAGCTCCCCTAAACTCACCGACTCTCTTGATGGGGATCTTCTTCTGGTCCTTCACTAGCAGGAACTGAACTAGCTCACTCACCTACACGGTGAGGAAGGGAAATAACCAAAAATATATATATAAAGTAACAAAATGCAGAAAGGTCAAGCTGTACCACTACAGGACGGGGATCGTCCCCTCACCTTCCGATTCACTTCATCCCGGGAGCGCCTCTGCAGGTTCCTCTGCACCTGGCTGTGCGTCTGCGTCTGGCTCAGGATAACATCGTCGTCGCCATCGTCCCCCTGCGGGACAAAACCAGGAACTGGCTGCCGCAAAGCCGGTCTACGACAACCCCCAGCGAAGGAAGGGAGGAAATCGGGGTTCATCTCCTCACCTGGCTGAAGGCCGGCCCTTTGCTGCGCTTCCTCTGGGACATCTCCCGGGTTCTGAGGGGAGGGCAGAGCCGGACGGGCTCAAGCTGCTACCGGCCGGTCCCCATCGCCCCCCTCCCCGTTCTCGCCCCTCTCCCAGTCCCGAATCCCCCAGCGCGGGGCCCCCAGGAGCCGTTAGAGCGGCCCCGAGGCCCCGCTGCCGGCCGCGGCCGCTCCGCCATTACCCGCTCCCGTCACGGGCCACCGCCTCCTCCCCCCCGCCCAGTGCGCATGCGCGCAGGCTGCGCACCCGCCCCGCCCCCTTATTGGCCCTTCCCTCTCCGCCCCGCCCTTCCCCATTGGCCGCTCCTCTCCGCCCATCCCCGCCTCCGGCTGCGATTGGGCGAGAGGCGCAGGCCACGCCCACCCTCTCCCTCCGCCCGCCGCGTGCCGGCAGCGCGGCCTCGCGCCCCCCTCCCCTCGGGTTTGGAAAAAGGGCGGGAAGCGCCTTTTACCTCAGGGGGGGAGAAAATGGCGGCCAACGGTCGCTCCTTCTCCCCCGTGTCCCTTCAAGTGTGAAAATAAAACACAAAAAAAAAACACACAAAAAAGCACAAAAAAGGCCCAAAGTGGCTGACTTTACCCCCATCCCCTCCTTTATAAAGGTATTAAAGCGCCTGATCACTGCCAAGCCCCTTACCTCAGGCTGAGGGGAGGGCACCATAATGGTGGCTGAGGCACCAACAAACAATTATCATCATAGAATCATAAAGGTTAAACTCAAAATATGCTAATGTAGTATATATGTCACCATATTGCCAACATATATAAGCTATATATATATATATATATATATATAAAATATGTGCTATAAGACTCAGCTCTAGCCACAAAATTGAGGCTGAAGAAGGAACGTGGTATCCAAAGTAGAACTTAATTAAATTAGCTGATTTTGAAAAAGAAAAGCAAAACTGCTGAAGTGGTAAATGATGACAGAGCATGCACAAAATGGAAAGGAGAAAAGTACAAGGTGAAGAAGAGCCTTCATCAGAAAGACCCCAAAGTGTGACCACCAGGAGGGCATTGCTCATGCGAAAGTAGGAGGGACAATATGATAATTAATTCTGATAAACCATTAACGTAAATCCTGCCCTTTCTTGCAAAATTACCTGAATATGCATATCACCGAACCATAAATAAGTACTCATTGTCTTGCTTAGGTGTACATGTTTGGTGGAATTACTCCCCCACATACACAGCGCTGTTTATAAAGAATACCTGCTTTATAATTCTCCAAAACGAGTCTTGGAAAGTTTTATTGCTTTTTGTGTTTAGCTGAGGGAGTCTGGAGGTGAGGTCAGGATTGTCCCTTCGCCATTTTGAGGTGTTGATGATGAGGAGAGGTTGATGGCGGCGATATCTGAAGCAAAACCCGCTTAGGAGTGTGAGAAATATCCACGATAATTTCCTCCAGGCAGGTTCTCTGGTGAAGGATATATATTTATTTCCAAGCAGGAGTGCACCTGCTAGTTAAATAGCGCAGTTTATATATAATTTATCTCACGACAATCAGGACCTTCCCGTTTCCCCACTGACTGGGTACTCCAGGTTCACAACCTATCCGGCACGTCACAGCTCGTACATGACTTTCAGTTGCCAGCCTGTTATTTTTCAAGTTTCTCGTGACTTTTCACTCTGTGAGGTGGGAATATTTCTTCCACTATCTGACTCGACACCATGATTTTTGCCTGATTCCATGAAGGAGTCTGGTTGTTGTCGGCCTTTTACAAGGTTGTCCTGTAAGCTTCCTTATCGCTACAAGCATATCTCAAAAATACATTCTTTCTTTGTAAACAAATGTAACATTTCTTTGCAAAAACACACACACACACAAAACTCTCTTACAGGAGTTGGGTGCTACCTTAGTTCCCCGTCAGCAAGGCGCCATTTTGTGTCCCAGTCAGGGCGCCATGTTGGTTCCCAGTCAAGGACCCACTGGAATCATGACTATTAATAGATAAAATTCCCCTTTCCAGCCTCTTTTTTTGTGCCCACTTCCCACCCCTCAGCCCTTATAAATATCCCTGCTCCACCATGGTGCCTAGTAACAGCCTCTTTTGCCTCACGCTTGCCCTGAGTTTCCCCAGTGACCGACCCACTAAGCTCATGGAAAAAAAAAGAAAAAAGAAAAAAAAAAGCAGCAGCATGAGGGAAAAATAAATAAGAAAATAGCCGGCCTGAAAGACACAGGTTCTTCTGGGTGTTTTGTTTTTATTTCGTCTTGCAGGGACTGGCGTATCTCCAGCCCCCAGCCTGTGGACAAGCCCGGCTTGTCTCAAGTGAATGCTGCATTTGTAGGTGTGGAGGAAGAAGGAAAGTGGAAAAAAGTAGTCCCTAAAAGAGAAAAAGAGGAGGAAAAGCTGCTCCGGGGAAGGCTGAGGAGTAAAGGCAGCAGAGAAGGCAACATGGATGAGCTGGGACGCATCCTGGCCAGGTACTTGGCGCTGCCTTGCCTGCTTGCCCTGCCTGCGATGAATCTTTCCCTCGGCCAGGAGGTGAGCACAGAGCTATTAATTAATTTGGGGGGCACAATCTGAGCCGTGGGGGGAATATTTTGCCACCGTTACGCCCCCCTTCTCTCGCAGCTGCCGATGACCAGCTTCACCGTGAGCTCCGCCATCATCTCCCGCTACGCCTCCACCCGGGTGTGCTGCGCCATGCACAACCCGCACCCCGCGCCGCGCCAGGCCGCCTTCGACCTCGATCTGTCGCCTGCTGCCTTCATCACCAACTTCACCCTGTGAGGAGGAGGAGGAGGAGGAGGAAGGGACACGTTATCAGCATGGCCACCGCCACGGCCGCAGCCCCTTGCTGGGCAGTGCCATGGCTTTGGTCACGGAGAAAGGGGGCAACTTTTGTGGAAAAAGAGCCAACCGTCTGCCATTTTAATCATTTTTCCCCCGCCAGCACCGTCGATGGCAAGGTCTACACAGCTGAGGTGATGGAGAAGCACCGGGCTAAGGAGCTGTACGAAGCAGCCCGCAAGCAGGGCAAGACGGCCGCGCACGTCGGCACCAAGTGAGCGCTGGGGAGGGCGGACATCGGGGTGCACGAGGGGGAACCGTGACGCTCCCCTCCCGCCCTCCAGGGAGCAGGAGGCCCAGCGCTTCCGCGTGACGGCCACGGTGGCAGCAAACGGGCACGTGTCCTTCGAACTGCGCTACGAGGAGCTGCTGCAGCGCCGCCTGGGCACGTACCGCTACGCCGTCGCCGTCCGTCCCCGCCAGGTCGTGGCCGAGCTCCGCGTGGAGCTGAGCATCACCGAGCGGGCTGGCATCGGCGACCTCCGCGTGCTGCCCTTCCAGCCCGCGGATGCACGGCGAGGTACGTCCGGGACGGTGACGGTCCCCTCCGCCGCGGTGACGGCACCCTAACGCCACCGCCTCCGCCGCAGGGCAGGCGCCGCCGGCCGCCAGGGTGGAGAAGGGCACCCACTGCGCCCGCGTCGCCTTCGCCCCCACCCCGCAGGAGCAGGCGGCTTTCTCCGCGGCCGGCCTCGCCGGTGACTTCGCGGTGGAGTACGACGTGGCCCGGCGCGACGTCGTGGGGGACGTGGAGGTGCGGCGGGGAGGGATGGGGTGAGGGCTGGCTGAGCGTGAGCCCGTCCCTAAACCACCTCGTTTAATCCCCTAGCTACACGACGGGTACTTCGTCCACTTCTTCGCGCCCAGCGGGCTGCCGCCCATCCCAAAAGACATCATCTTCCTCATCGACGTCAGCGGCTCCATGTCCGGCACCAAAATCAAGCAGGTAGCGGGGCGGGGGGGCACCCCGCGGACCCCGATTCTCGCCGTTCCCCCTCTTCCACTCCTCCCGCGCCCGCAGACCAAGGCGGCCATGCAATCCATCCTGCGCGCCCTGCGCCCCCACGACCGCTTCAACATCGTCGCCTTCGCCGAGGCCGCCCGGGTGTGGCGGGACGACGGCCCCGTCCCGGCCACCGCGCCCCACGTCCGCAGCGCCGCCCGCTACGTCGAGTCCCTGGAGGCTGACGGCTGTGAGTACTGCCACAACCGCGTCCCCGCGTCCCCGCGCTCCTCCCGCTACCGTCCCCTGACCCCGCAGGGACCGACATCGACCGCGCGCTGCTGGCGGCGGCCGCCCTCCTCCGCCGCGGCGCCCAGGAGCCCCGCGTGCCGCTGCTGCTCCTCCTGACGGACGGGGAGCCCACGGCGGGGGTGACGGACGCCGCCCGCATCCTTTCCAACGCCCGCCGCGCCCTGGCCCCTTCGGCCGCCCTCCTTTTCGGCTTGGCTTTCGGGGCGGACGCCGACCTGGCCCTGCTGCGCCGCTTGGCCGCGGCCAGCGGCGGGACGGCGCGCCGGGTCCCCGAGGAGGCCGGCGTCGCCCTCCAGCTCGCCGGCCTCTTCCGGGAGATCGAGAGCCCGCTCCTGCGCCGCGTGGAGCTCGCCTACCCCGGCGCGGCCGCCCGCCGCGTCGCCCCCGGCCTCTTCCCCGCTTATTTCCAGGGCTCCGAGCTGGTGCTGGCCGGGCGGCTGGAGCCGGGCGCCGAGCGGCTCCGCGTCCACGTGGCCGGGCAGGGCGGCGAGGGCGAGCTCCGCGCCGCCGCCGAGGTGCCCGCCGCTGCCGCCGAGGTGCCCCCCGGCTGCCCCCAGCGCCCCGCCGAGCTCCTCGGCGCCTTCGCGCGGCGCCTTTGGGCCTACGTCACCATCCGGGAGCTGCTGCGGGCGCGCCTGGGCGCCAACGGCACCGCCGCCCGCCAAAAGCTCGACGCCGAGGCCACCGAGCTGGCCCTCCTCCACCGCTTCGTCACCCCCCTCACCTCGCTGGTGGTGGTGACGCCGGGGGACGGGGGCCCGACGCCCCCCCCGCCTGTCACCGGGGGGCTCGGCGTCACCGCCGCGGGGCTCGGCGTCACCGCCGCGGCACCCAACGGCCCCGCGGCCGCCACCGAGGCAACGGCGGGGCCGCCGAAGGGTCCGGCCACCGCCGCCGCCGCGGGACAGCTCGGGGACGTCGCGGGGCCCGGCAGCACCGTGCCGCCGTGGCCCCCCCGGCTGTGGGTGCCCCCCGTGCCGGGGGGGACGGGCAGCCCCCCCCGCGGCCCCGGGGACGCCGTGCTGCTGCTGCAGCCGGCCGAGGCCGAGCTGCTGGCTCCCGGGGCGGGGGGCCAGGAATTCGTGGAGTCCCTCGACCCCCCCCCCGTCTACGCCGTCCTCACCCCCAAAGGTGAACCGTGCCCCCCCCCCGACCCCCAAATCCCCCCCCCCTCGGAGCGGGGACCCCCCCGCCACCCCTTTTTTGGGGGATTTAACCCACTGAACCCCCCCCCCGCCTCACCTCCGCCTCTTTGCCCCCTCGCAGGGCTCCCCGATGACGAAAACACCGCAGGTAACGGCCCCCCCCCCTTGCACCCCCTAAATTTGGGGGGGGGGGGCAGCACACCATGCCCCCCCCCCCTTTCCTCTTCCAGACCTCACAGATGCGGTTGACAGGGGTGAGCAAAGGGATGTGAGGGGGGGGCCAACTGTAATGGGGGGGGGCACAGACACCCTAAAACCCCCAGAATGGGGGGGGGGGCACAGCCCAGGGGTGTTCTGCAGCCCCCCCCCCACGCCCCCCCCCCCTTTTTCTCCAGCCTCCTCCAGCCCCACCTTCTTCACCTTCTCCGCCTCAGGTAGGGGGGCACGGACGGGATCGGGGGGGGGCGGGATCGGGGGGCTCCGGAGGGGATTTGGGGGGCACTCAGCCCCCCCCCTCCGACCCCTTCCCCCCCCCCCCCAGTGGACGGGGACCCCCACTTCGTGGCCAGCGTGCGGGGGGCGCCGCAGCCCCTCTGCTTCACCCTCGACGGCCGCCCGGGCGACGTCCTGCAGCTGCTCACCGACCGGCGCCTCGGTGAGGCCCCGCGTGGGACCCCCCAAAAGCCGTGGGGAGCCCCCCCCACCCCCAATAACATGGGGGGGCACCCCGTTTCCCCCCCCCCTTGTAGGGCTGAGGGTCCACGGGCACCTGGTGGGCGCCCCGCCGTGGCCCCGCGCCCCGTCCCGACCCCGCACCTTCCTCGACGCCCTCACCCTCTCGGCGGGCGCCGCCGCCGTCGCCGTCACCCCGCGGGGGATCCGCGTCACCGGGGGGGGGGCCCCCCCGGTCTCCCTGCCCTTCTCCAGCCCTGCCAGGCTCCGCCGCCCCCCCCTGACGCTGCAGGTGGGCCGGGGGGGCCGCCTCCACCTCCTCCTGGGCCCCCGCTTGAGATTCGGGGTGCTGCGCCACCGCTACGGCCGCCCCGGCGCCCTGCAGCGCGACCACCTCGGCTTCTACGTCCGCGACGGCGCCGGCCTGTCCCCAAAAACGGGGGGGCTCCTAGGTAAGCGCTGCCCCCCCCCCCCAAAAAAAAAAAGCGCCTTCGCCGCCTTTTTGGGGGTGTCGGGGGGGGTGACACGCGCGTCCCCTCTCCCCCAGGGCGGCTGCGGGGCGTCCGGCTGGCTGCTTCGGGGACGCCGGGGACGGCGCGGCTGCAGCGGGGCGAGGTGGGGGTGACGGCCACGCTGGTGGCCAAAAGGGGGCCGGGGGGGGCCCCGCACCCCAGCTGCTGGCTGGTGCCGCGCCCCGAGGTGCTGGCGCTGCTGGGGGGGCCCTACGGGGCTTTCCTGGCCCCCCCTTCGGTGCTGGGCTGAAGGGGGGCATAAAAAAAAAAACACAAACAAACTGGGGAGGGCCCCCCCCAAAGGCACCAGCGTCACCGCCCCAAAATCTGCAGTGGGCGGCCCCGTTTTTGGGGGGATTTCCCCATTTTTGGGGGGATTTCCCCATTTTTGGGGGGATTTCCCCATTTTTGGGGTGCCGACATAAAGTGAACCCCCTAACCACCCCCCCCACCCCCCCAAAAAAATTGGGGATCTCTCTGCAACCCCCCCCAGACCCTTCTAAAGCCATGGGACCCCCCCGCCGACACCTCGACGCCCCAGTTCCGCCGCCGTTTTTATTCCCCAAACTGGTTTTTAGCCGTTTTTATGCCCCAAAAAAACCAATAAATCTCCGTGCTCAGAGCTGCATGGCCGCCGTCAGCGTCTCCGAGAGCTTGGTGGCGATTTTTTCTGGGGGGGGGACACAAAATGGTTCCGATGGGGGCGTCTGGGGGGGGGGAAAGGGGGGAGGTTCGGGGGAAAAAGGGGGGTTTTGGGCTCACCTGCTCTTTTTTGCTGCTTTTTCCTCCGCTTGCCCGCGGCCGCCAGCCCCTGGCCCTGCAGCAGGGGGGGCAGCGCGGCCACTTCTTCCAAACGGGGGGCGCGGGGGGGGGCCGCCTCCTCCCCGCCCCCCCCAGGCTTCGCCCGGGGCTTCAGCTCCACCGTCAGCGCGCCGAACTGCCGGGGAACCCCGTCAAAACCTCCTCCGCGCCCCCAAAATCCTCCACGGGCCCCCAAAATCCTTCACGGGGCCCCTAAAAATCCCTCACGGGCCCCCAAAAATCCTTCACACGGCCCCAAAAATCTTTTACGTACCCCCCCAAATCCTTCAAGGGCCCCAAAAATCCTTCACATCCCCCCCAAAATCTTTCACAGGCTCCAAAAATCTTCCACTGGTCCCCAAAATCTTTTATGTGTTCCCAAAAATCCTTCACAGGCCCCCCAAAATCACCTCCGTGCCCCCAGAAACAACTTCTAGGGACCCCAAAATCTTTCAGCGGCCCCCAAAATTCTTCACGTACCCCCCAAGATCATTTGTGCGCCCCAAAAAGTCCTTCATGGGCCCTTAGAAATTCTTCTTGGGCCCCCAAACTCCTTCACAGGCCCTCCAAAACCCCTCAAGCACCCCCAAAATCCTTCACAGGCGCCCCCTAAACCCTTCTCATGACCCCCAAAATCCTTCACGGGCCCCCCAAAATCCTTCTCATGCCCCCAAAATCCTTCACAGCCCCCCCAAAATCCTTCATAGACCCCCCAAAATCCTTCATAGACCCCCCAAAATCCTTCACAGGCTCCCCAAAACCCCTCACGGGTGCCCCCAAATCCTTCATGGGCCCCCAAAAATCCTTCACCACCCCCCAAAACCCTTCTCAGGCCCCCCCAAAACCCCTTCCCGCACCTCCAGACCATCGCCGTCCGCCTCCGCGGCGTCGCCCCGCTCCATGGCCTCATCCTGATCTTCCTCCTCCTCCTCCTCCTCCTCCTGGGGGCCGCACGGCGACACCTCGATGCCCTCCACCGCCATCGGGACGGCTGCGGGGGGACCAGGTGAGCCCCGTAAGGGGGGGGATAAAGGTGGTTTTTTTTTTTTGGGGGGGGGGGACACCCCGAAACTCACCCGCCAGCGCCTCGGCGTCGCCCCGCTCCAGCGCCTCCAGGTCGAGCTCGGGCCCCAGCGCGGGCAGGATTTGTGCCTCCAGCTGCGCCCCCGCCTCGTCGCGCCCGGGGGGGCGCGTGTAGTAGGAGATTTTCCCGCTGCCGGGTTATTTTTCGAGGGGGGGGGGGAACGTTTGAAGGTTTTTAGGATACGGGGAAAGGGGGCGCTGTCCCCCGGCCCCCCCCCCGGCCCCTAAACCCACCTGGTCCAGTCGCGCAGCAGGGCCACGGCGGCGGCGTGGGGGTCCGGGAGCCCCCCCGGCCGCAGGCGGCCCTGGCGCCGGGCCAGGTGGGAGAGGAACTGCCGGGGGTCGGCGCAGGGGGGGACCCCGTACAGCTCGCTCAGCTGGGGGGGGGGACACGCGGGGTCGTGAGATTAGGGTTTGGGGTGAAGGGGGGGGGCACCACACACCCCAAACCCCCGGAAAAATGGGGCTGAGCACCCCCCCGACAGCTCCAAATCCTGTAAATATGGGGTTGAGCCCCCCCGGGCAACCCCAAACCCCATACAAATGGGGCTGAGTCCCCCCTCGACACCCCAAAATGATGGGGCTGAGCCCCCCCTGACAGCTCCAAATCCCATAAAAATGGGGCTGAGCCCCCCCTCGACACCCCAAAACGATGGGGCTGAGCCCCCCCCCCGACAGCCCCAAACCCCGTAACAATAGGGCTGAGCCCCCCCAACACCCCCAAACCCCACAGCAATGGGGCTGAACCCCCCCAAACCCCACAGCAATGGGGCCGAACCCCCCCAAATCTGCCAGTAATAGGGCTGACCACCCCGACACCCCAAAAAAGGGGCCTGAACCCCCCCCAACCCCCCTGTAACGGGGCTGAATTCCCCCAAACCCCCCAGTAACGGGGCTGAACCCCCCCAAACCCCCTGTAACGGGGCTGAACCCCCCCAAACCCCCCTGTAACGGGGCTGAACCCCCCCAAACCCCCCTGTAACGGGGCTGAACCCCCCCAAACCCCCCTGTAACGGGGCTGAACCCCCCCAAACCCCCCTGTAACGGGGCTGAACCCCCCCAAACCCCCCTGTAACGGGGCTGAACCCCCCCAAACCCCCCAGCAATAGGGCTAAACCCCCCCCAAACCCCCCTGTAACGGGGCTGAGCCCCCCCCCCAGGACACCCCCAACCCCCACAGCATCGGGGCCGAGCCCCCCAACCCCCCCCCCCCCCCCCGGCGCCCACCTGCTGGGGGGGGCAGCGGCGCAGGATGGCGGCGGCGGGGCCCAGGGGGTCCTTGAGGCGCTGGGGGGCCAGGGCCCCCCTCAGGGGGGCGGCGGCGGGGGGGGCGCCCGTTGCCATGACGACGCCGGGGCAGTCGAGCAGCTGGATGTGGCGGTCCAGCTGCACCGCCTGCAGGCACCTGGGGGAGGGGGCGGACCCGACATATAGGCCACGCCCACAAGGGGCGGAGCCAAATAGCAGGCCACGCCCACAAGGGGCGGAGCCATCGCGCAGGCCACGCCCACAAGGGCGGGGTTTACCTGGTGACCCCCGGCGTGGCCCCCACCCCGCAAACCCGGCTCCGCTTGAGGCTGTTGATGAGGCTGCTCTTCCCCACGTTGGGGTAGCCTGGGGGGGAAATCGGGGGGAAAAAGGGGGAAATTGGGGTGAAAAAGGGGGAAATTGGGGATTGGGGCGGGGAAATAAAATGGGAGGGACCCCGTCATCCCGCCCGCCCCCCCCCCCGAGCCCCGCTCACCCACGACCCCCACGGTGATGGCCGTCTTCACCTCCCGCGAGCGGCTGTAGTTGGCCAGCACCCGCAGCAGGCAGTCGGCCCCCACGCTGCCCCCCCCGGCCAGCACCTCCTCGGGGGCCGCGGTCACCGGCAGCCGGCTCTGCTTCTGCATGGGGACACGGTGGGGTGACGAGGGGACACCCCAAAATCCCCCACTTCCCCCCCCCCCCCCATTTTATCCCCGGGGCCCCCCACCAGGTTGCGGCTCTGCTGCTGCGTGCACGCCTTGAAAGCCACGGTGGGGAACTCGGCGCGCAGGTACTTCAGCCACGCCGCCACCACGTCGCGCGGCACCAGGTCTGCGGGGGGAAAAAGCGTCACCCGGGGGGGCTGCGTGCGCCCCCCCCAGCCCCCCCATGTTGTCCCGCCCCCTTACCAATTTTATTGAGGACGAGCACCAGGCGCTGGCGGGTGCCAGCGCTGCGCACGGCGGCCTCCAGCTGGGGGCTGCGGCAGCCCTGGGGGTCTCGGGCGTCCAGCACCTCCAGCACCACGTCAGAGGCTGCCAGCACCTGCCGAAGGCTCGGGGGGCTCAGCAGAGGGGAGAACCCCCCCCCCCCCAAAAAAAACCCCGAAACGCCCCAAATTAACACTCACCTTGCGCAGCTCCCGCCCGTACTGCCGCAGCGAGGCTTCGCCCTGAGCGTCCGGCTGGGCTGCCGCCACCTCCTGGGGGGCGGCCCGGGTTTTGAGGTGAGAGGGGGCGTGTGATATGGGGGTGTGATATGGGGGTGCCCCCCCCCAAAAAGAAACACCCTACCTTGCGCTCGAAGTCGCGCTGCCGCCGCAGGGCGTCTTGCTGCAGCCCCGCCAGGCTGCGCCGCCGGCCCAGCTCCGCGCCCCGCGCCTCCTCCTGCCGCCGCCGCGCCTCGGCCGCCTGCGGGGACACCCCCGTGGGTTTTTTTTTTGGGGGGGGGGGGGGGGTCACCCCCAAAACCCCCTTTTACGGCTTTCTGTTCTTACCCTTTTCTGTTTTTTCTCATTCTGCTGCTGGACGTGAGCGGCGAAGCGGCCGAGCTGCGGCACCCCGGGGTCCTTCTTCCCTGCTGCCTTCGCGGCTTTGCCCTGGGGGGGGAGCCCATTTTTGGGGGGAAAAGCCCAGTTTTGGGGGATCCCAGGCCCAGGTTGTGGGGTCCCAGGCCCAGTTGTGGGGGGCCCGAACACAATCCTGGGGGGTGCCGGGGCCTCCCCGCCTCCGGCCTCACCTGGAGCCGCTTCTTGCGGGCGGCCTCCACTTGTCGCCCTGCGGAGAGCGGCAGCGTTACGGGGGGCGCCCCCCCGGAGCCCCCCCGGCCCCCCAAAACCCCCCCGGGACGCACGGGAACGCGTCATGGCCGCCCCCACGCCGCTCGCCCGCCCTCCCGGCTCGCTGCCGGCGTCACTTCCGGCGCGCCAGGGCAGCTTTAGCCACGCCCACACGACCGACGTCACGCAGAGGGTGGTGTGCCTCACCCAAGATGGCGCCGCCACTCCCAAGATGGCGTCAGAAGAGCAATAACCACGCCCCCCTCCTAACACCGCCGCCGCACTCAAGATGGCGGCCGCCCCGTACCAACGGCGCCCCCCACTGACACCGCCGCACCCAACATGGCGGCGTCACCGTTGCGACTGCCCCCCCCCGACGTCGCCACGCCCAAGATGGCGGCCGCACCGTCCCACCGCCACACCCAACATGGCGGCCACACTGTAACACAGCACCCCCTGCCACACCTAAGATGGCGCCCGCGCCTCGCCGCTGCCACACCCAAGATGGCGCCCCCGCCCCCGCCCCCCAAGAACGACCGGGACTGCCCTTACCAAGAGTGCACTTTTTTTATTCCTTTTGTTTTTTTTTTTCTTTTTTTTCCTTTTTTTATCGTCTTTCGCTCACTTTGGGGTGGGGGAGGGGCCGAGTCGCCACTTATATATAATTTTAACGGGGAGGGAGGGTTCTGTCCCCCCCCCAACCCTGCCCCCCCTCCCGGGCAGGGCCCCTCCCCTCTAAGACCCCCCCCAAAAAAACCTCAAACCTCACAAAAAAGAGCAAAAACCGAGGAGAAGAAAGGCAGGGGGCGGGGGGGGGGGGGGGGGGGGCAACGGAGAGGATGAGGGGGAGGGGGGGGGAAGGAAAAAAAAAAAAAAAAGCCAACGAAACCAAAAAATATATATATATATTTATAGCCATCTCTCGTCCCGCGCCGGGGGTCCCGGGGGGGTCCCGGGGGGGCTACGCCAGCCCGAAGCCCTCGGAGCACTCCTGGATGGCCAGCAGCAGCATCTGCCGCAGCTTCTCGTAGCTCTCGTAGGCCGGCAGGTCCAGCTGGTTGAAGCTGGGGGGCGCGGGGTCACCGCCGTGTCCCCGCGGGGTCCCCACACCCCTCCGGCAGCCCCCCCGCGTGCCCCCCACTTGGGTCCCCCCCGGCCCTACGTCCCCATGGCCTCCCGCCCGTCATCCCCTGCCCCGTGTCCCCGTGTCCTCCTGTCCTACGTCCTCTGTCCCTGTGTCCCCCGTCCCCACCCCACCTCCCGGCCAGGTCCTCATGGCCCCTGTCCCTGTCCCCATGTCCCACCTCACTGTCCCCATCCCCACGGCCCCTGTCCCCCCATCCCCACGTCCCCTGTCCCCCCCATCCCCACGTAACCTCTCCCCCCACCTCTGTGCCCTCCATCCCCGTGTCCCACCTCATTGTGTCCCCACCCCCATGCCCCCTATCCCCATCCCCATGTCCCACCTCATTGCGTCCCCATCCCCACGTCCTGTCCCCAATCCCCCTGTCCCCATCCCTCCCCCTCTCCCCGTCCCCCCCCGTTGCCCCCACCAGGTGTGCGCCGAGGGCAGGCGGTCGGTGGAGCGGTCGTCGCGGTGGATCTGGAACTTCTGGATGCCGTTCATGCCCTCGAGGGCGGCGAAGCCCTGCAGGGGCACCTTGGACGTCCCCGTCACGAACTGCAGGAACTTGGCGCGGTCCGCCTGGTCGAAGGAGCGCAGCGCCCGCCAGAACCACTGGATCTGCGGGGCAGAAGGCTCGTCAGCCCCAAAAAGCCTCCCCCGGGAGGATGCTTTGGGTTTTTTTTTGGGGTGAAGCCCACCTGGCTGGAGTTGCCCTGGAATTTGCCCCCACAACCTCCCCCAGGAGGTCTTTTAGGGCTTTTTTTGGGGGGTGAAGCCCACCTGGCTGGAGTTGCCCTGGAATTTGCCCCCATAACCTCCCCCGGGAGGACTTTCAGGGTATTTTTTTGGGGTGAAGCCCACCTGGATGGAGTTATGCTGGTGTTTGCCCCCAAAAACACTCCCCTGGGGAGGATGCTTAGGGTATTTTTTGGGGGTGAAGCCCACCTGGCTGGAGTTGCCCTGGAGTTTGTCCCCAGAACCTCCCCCAGGAGGACTTGTAAGGGATTTTTTTTTGGGGTGAAGCCCACCTGGATGGAGTTGCCATGGAATTTGCCCCCATAACCTCCCCCGGGAGGTCTTTTAGGGCTTTTTTTGGGGGTGAAGCCCACCTGGATGGAGTTATGCTGGTGTTTGCCCCCAAAAACACTCCCCTGGGGAGGATGCTTAGGGTATTTTTTGGGGGTGAAGCCCACCTGGCTGGAGTTGCCCTGGAGTTTGTCCCCAGAACCTCCCCCAGGAGGACTTGTAAGGGATTTTTTTTTGGGGTGAAGTCCACCTGGATGGAGTTGCCCTGGAATTTGCCCCCATAACCTCCCCCAGGAGGACTTGTAAGGGATTTTTTGGGGGGTGCAGCCCACCTGGATGGAGTTGCCCTGGTATTTGTGGTACTCTGTGTTGGCCTTGAGGTCGTCGATGTCGATGGTGGGCAGCCCCGAGATGAGCAGCTCCAGCTCCTGCTCCGTGAAGATGGAGATGAGGCGCTTGGGGATGATCTCGTAGAAGCCCTCCAAGAAGGCGGCCAGCTGCTTCCTGATGGCTCCTGCGGGACGGGGAGGGGGGTCAGGGGGGTGCTGGGCCGCGACACCCCCTAAAGGGACCCCCCCGGACCCCAAAAGGACCCCAAGAGGACCCCACTCACCGGTCATGCGCATCTGGCAGACGAGGTGGACGTACTCCTTCTTGTTCTCCTCCGTCACCAGCACGTTGGCTCCGTTGGGTTTCAGGTCCCGCACCTCGCACACCCCGAACTCCTGCACCTGGGGGCGGCCGTGGGGTGAAGGGGACAGCCCCGGGACTGAGGGGACACCTTGGGGACACCCCCGGGACAGAGGGGACACCCCCCGAGACAGAAGGGACACCCCTGGGACAGAGGGGACACCCCCAGAGCAGGAGCAACCACCCCCAGGAGCAACCCAAGGAGACCCAGGGGAGGTGTAGGGTGCTGGGGAGCTGCGTTTTGGGGTGTCCCCCTGTCCCCAAAAGGGGGTGGCGTGGGGACATCAGTGTCACCCCCCCTCCCCGCGCACCTCGGTGCTGAAGGTGAGGTCGTAGCCCAGGGTGGAGACATCGTTCTCCAGCAGGTAGACCAGGCCCTGGTAGAAGTGGTAGTCCTCGCTCTCCATGTCCGTGTACCTGCGATGGAAAAGGGGGGTCAGCAACTTTTTGGGGGGAGGCCAGAACCTTTTTGGGGGGTTCAACACCTTTTTTAGGTGTTCAATACCTTTTCTGGGGGGTTTCAACACCTTTTTTGGGAGGTTCAACACCTTTCTTGGGGGGTTCAACACCTTTTTTGGGGGGTTCAACACCTTTTCTGGGGGTTCAACGCCTTTTCTGGGGGGTTTCAACATCTTTTGGGGGGGTTCAACGCCCCACAAAGGGGGTTCACCACCCTAGAGTTGGTGTTTGACACCTCATGGTGGGGTTCAACACCCCGCAGTTGGAATTCAGCACCCTATAAATGGGGTTCAACACCTCTTAATTAGGGTTTGACACCTCGTGGTTGGGGTTCAACACCCTACAGTTGGGGTACGACACCTGATGGTTGGGGTTCAACACCCTATAGTTAGGGTTTGACACCCTACAGTTGGGGTTCGACACCTCGTATTTTGGGTTCAACACCCTATAGTTAGGGTTTGACACCCTACAGTTGGGGTTCGACACCTCGTATTTTGGGTTCAACACCCTATAGTTGGCGTTGACCAACCTGTAGTTGAGTTCAACACCCAATAGTTGGGGTCCACCACCCTATGGTTGGGGTTCACCACCTCATAGGTGAGGGTCTACCAACCTATAGTAGGGGTCCACCACCCTATAGTTGGGGTGCAACACCTTGTAGTTGAGTTCAACACCCTATAGTTGGGGTCCAGTACCCCTACAGCTGGGGTCCAGCACCCTAGAGTTGGGGTCCACCACCCTGTAGTTGAGTTGAACACCCTATAGTTGGGATCCACCACCCTACAGCTGGGGTCCACCACCTTGTGGTTGAGTTCAGCACCCTACAGCTGGCTCCAGCACCTCGTGGTGGGGTCCAGCACCTCGTGGTGGGGTCCACCCCCCCCTACAGTCGGGGTCCAGCACCCCGCGTCCCCCCCCTTACCGGACGGACTTGCCCAGGATGTGCTTGTAGAAGGAGCGGGTGAAGTAACACTCGAGCAGGCGGTTGTCGTAGACGGCCTTGGCCACGATGCGCCCCACAAACTTGAAGTAGCTGAGGTGGTTGGGGTTGCAGTGGGACGAGGGGTTGATGGTGTAGGTGACCCTGTCGCCCGGCGAGGTGCGGAACAGCGCGTACATGGGGTTGAACATCTCCCGCGAGATGATCATGTACCACTCGCGCAGCAGCCCCCCGGCGTCCTGGCCCTCCTCGCCCTCGAAGACGATGTATCTGCCGGGTGGGGAGCGGGGTGGGTCAGGGGGGTCCCCAAAATGGAGACCCTCGGTCCGGGGGTGGCGCTGAGACCCCCACAGACCCCAGAAATGTGCTCCTTTAGAGCTCGCGTAACCCAAACCCCAAATCTTGGGCTTCACTGACTCCTAACTCAGCCCTGGGGGGCCCCGCGGACCCCAAAACATGGTCCTGGGGAACTCACACAACCCAAAAACCAGCCTCGCGGTCCCCAATATCCCCATACGCAGCCCTGGGGGGCCCCGCGGACCCCAAAACATGGTCCTGTAGATCCCACAGAAGCCCCAAACCCACCTCTGGAGTCCCCCAAATCCTCTAATGCAGGCTGGGAGAACCTTGTGTACCCCCCAGAAATGGCCCTATAAATCTCCCATGCCCCCAAACCCATCCCACAACCCCTGAAGTAGACTTCTGGGACCACCGAGCACCCCGAAACCTGACCCTTTGGATCCCCCACAACCCCAAACTCATCCCACAACCCCTCATGTAGTATCTGGGTGTCACCAAGCACCCCAAAACCTTGCCCTATGGATCTCCTACACCCCAAAACCCATTACACAACCACTGAAGCAGAATTATAGGACCACCAGGCACCCCACAACCTGACCCTACAGATCTCCTACAACCCAAAACCCATCCCACAACTCCTCACGTAGGATTTGGGGCTCACCAGGCACCCCAAAACCTGACCCTAAGGATCTCCCACAACCCAAAACCCATCTCATGACCCCTGAAGTAGACTTGGGGGACCACCAAACGCCCCAAAACCTGACCCTACGGATCTCCCACCGCCCCAAACCCAATCCCTGGCACTTGGGCACGGTCTCGGCTGCGCCCCCATCCTTGGGGTCCCCTCGGGGTCCCCTGGGGGCGGCCGGGGGGGGGGCTCACAGTCGGTTTTTCATCTCCTCGGGGGACTTGCGGTGCAGCTCGCGGTACGAGTCCTCGAAGACGTGGTCGCGGCGGACGTGCACGGCCATGTCCTCCTTGCGCAGCCCCTCGTCCAGCCGCTCCAGCTCCTGCCGAAAATACCTGGGAAAGGGGGGGAAAAAAACGAACAAACAAACAAAAAAAATCAACAACAACAACAAAAAAAAGGACAAAAGGGGGGATTTGGGGCTGCTGAGGGGGATCCCGACCCCAAATCCCGGCGCCGCCCCGTACTTGCGCTTGACGTCGAAGTCGAGGACGCGGATGTAGTCGACGAGGACGGCGAAGGGGCCGTCGGCCAGGTGGGTGGTGGACTGGCGCAGGATCTGGTTCAGCACCGTCCGGTGGGTTTCTGGGGGGGGCAAGGGGGTCGGGTTTTGTTTGGGGGGGGGGTTGGAACGCACCCCGAAACGGGGAGGGGCTCCCCCTGGGGCGTTTTGGAGGTTTGAGGGTGGCTCGAGGTGCTCGGAACCCCAAAGGCAGCTCTGGAGGTGCTGGGGGGGTGGGAAGCGAACAGAGGGGCTGTGGACCCCTCCCCAAACGCTGCCTGGCACCCCGAAGGCCCTTAGGATGCCCCAAAACTATCCCTGGAGCCCAAATCCCCTCCCCACCCCCCCGAAATTGGTTCCAGACCCCCCAAATCCCCTCCCAAAACCCAAGGTCTACGCCCAAACCATCCCAAACCCCCAAATCCCCCCCCCCGACCCCCTTAATTGGTCCCTGCCCCCCCCAGACCCCCTTCCCAGCCCCCCCAACCACCCCAGATCCCCCAAATCTCCCTCCTAACCCCCCTCAATTGGCTCCTCACCCCCTAAACCCCTTCCCGCCCCCCCGATCCACCCCAGTCTCCCCAAATCCCCTTCCTGCCCCCCTCAATTAATCCCCGAACCCCTAAATCCCCTTCCTGCCCCCCTCGATTGCTCCCTGACCCCCCCCAAATTCCCCCAAATCCCCCTCCTGTCCCCTTCAATTGATCCCTGACCCCCCCCGACCTCCCTAAAAACCCATTCCCACTCCCCCCAAAACGATTCCAGCCCCCCCCAAACCCCTTCCCAGCCCCCCCAAACCCCTTCCTGCCCCTCTCAATTAGCCCCTACCTCCCTAAAACCCCTTCCCAGCCCCCCCAAACCATCCCAGATCCCCCCAAACCCCCTTCCTGCCCCCCTCAATGAGTCCCGAACCCCCCAAACCCCTTCCCACCCCCCCCCAAATTGCCCCAAACCCCTTCCTGGCCCCCCCAAACCACCTCAACTGCCCCCCAAATGCCCCCAAACCCCTTCCTAGCTCCCCTCAATGAGTCCCTATCCCCCCAAACCATCCCAACCGCCCCCCCAAATCCCCCCAAACCCCTCCCCGGCCCCCCCCAAACCATCCCAGATCCCCCCAGGTCCCCGAAGCCCCCTTCCTGCCCCTCTCAGTGAGTCCCTACCCCCCCAGACCCCTTCCCAGCCCCCCCAAATCCCCCCAAACCCCTTCCCGGCCCCCCCCGAACCCCCCCAAAAAGCCCCGACCCCCCCCAAAAAGCCCCTCACCGGCGAAGCGCAGGAACTTCTGGGTGTCGGGGGGCAGGCTGGCCGAGATGTGCATGGAGGAAGGCTCGCGGGAGAAGAAGGGGTCGAGCGAGGAGGGGGTGGCGGGGGTCAGGGGGGCCGGGGACAGCGGGGGGGGCTCGTCCTTGATGTGGGCCAGCTGGCTCTCGCGGGTGTCCCGCACCGGGGGCTTGCTCTCCCGCTCCGTGGCGTGCACCAAGAAGAAGGCTTCCACCGCCGGCTGCAGCACTGGGGGGGGGGAGATTAAGGGGGTTAAGGGACCCCCAAAGCGGTGCCGGGGCTTGGGGGTGGGATCCGAGGATCCTAAGAGAGCCCCGATGCCCGGAGCGTTCCCCGAAAGTCCCTTCCTGGCCTCAAAACCTGTCTCCGGAACCGAAAGACTGCCGCAAAAGCTTCTTCACATCCTCAAAACCCCTCCCTGACCCCCCAAAAGCCCCTTTCCATCCCCTTTATCCACCCCTGACCCCCCCAAATCCCTCCCTGAGCCCCAAAGCACCTCCCAAATGATCCTCCCCATCCCCTTAATCCAACCCTAACCCTCAAAGCCCACCCCATCCCCTTAATCCAGCCCTAATCCCCCTTCCCATCCCCATAATCCATCCCTAATCCCCCCAAAGAACCCCCAAAAGCCCCTTCCCATCCCCTTAATCTATCCCTAACCCACCAAAGCCCACCCCTATCCCCTTAATCCATCCCTAATCCCCTCAGAGGCCTCCCAAAAACCTCTTCCCATCCCCTTAATCCATCCCTAATCCCCCCCAAAAGCCCCTTCCCATCCCCTTAATCCACCCCTAAACCCCCCAAACCCCTCCGTGACCCCCCAAGGCCCCCCCCAAAAGCTCCTTCCCATCCCTAATCCCCCCAAAGCCCCCCCAAATCCCCTTCCTATCCCCTTAATCCATCCCTAATCCCCCCAAAAGCCCCTTCCCATCCTCTTAATCCTTCCCTAACCCCCAAGAACCCTTCCATGACCCCCCAAGCCCCCCCCAAAAGCCCCTTCCCATCCCTAATCCTCCCAAAGCCCCCCCGAAAAGCCCCTTCCCACCCCCTTAATCCACCCCTAACCCCCCCCAAACCCCGCCAAACCCCCCCAAAAGCCCCTTCCCCACCCCCCGCCCCCCCCCCGAGCCCCCCCAGCCCCGCACCGAGCACGGCGTGCTGGTCGTGGGACTCCTCGAGCTCCTTGAGGCACTCCCCCAGCATGTCCCACAGCTCGTCCAGGCACAGCTGCTCGCTCAGCAGGGGCAGCTCCGGGGGGGGCCGCTCATCCCGCTCCCCCCCCTGCGACCCCTCCGAACCTGGGGGGGGGTTTAGGGTTAGGGGTGGGGGACACACACACAGGGTCACAGCCCCACGGCGCCGCCGACCCCTTCCGCGCACCCAGTAGGGACTGGGAGCAGGCCGGTTCCCCCCAAGTGGGGCAAACTGGGAGGGGAACCAGTTTAAAGTGGTGGTGGGGGGGAACTGGCTTGAACTGGGGAGGGGGCTCACTCACCCACGGAGGGGGCGTCCTGGGGGGCGGGCGAGGGCTGGTCCACGTCCATGGGCGACTCGTCGCGGCGGGGAGCGCCGTCCGCCGGCCCGGCCTCCGACTGGTGGGGGGGGGACAGGGGTGGGGGGGTTAGGGGGGGCCCCCAGGGACCCTGCGCCACCCCCAGCCCCCCCCCCACCAACCCCCAAACCGGTGTAGGGGGATGTGCAGGATGGGGATGGGGAGAGGAGGAGGGGATGGGGAGGAAGGGGAGGAGGTTGGTGGCGGCGTGGGGAGGAGGAGGAGGAGGAGGGAAGATGGGGATGAAGAGGAGGAGGGAGGAAGGCTGGGGGAGAGGAGGAAGAGAGGAGGCAGTGGAAGAAAAAAACGGAGGAGGAGGTTGAGGATGAGGAGGGAGGAAGGTTGTGGGGTGAACGGGGAAGGGGAGAAGCAAGAGAAGAGGCAGCAGGGGAAGGGAGTGGAGGAAGAGGAGGTTGAGGACGAAGAGGGAGGAAGGGTGGGGGAGAGGAGGAAGAGAGGAGGCAGCGGAGGAAGGAAATGAAGGAAGAGGGGGGTTGAGGATGAAGAGGGAGGAAGGTTGTGGGGTGAATGGGGAAGGGGAGAAGCAGGAGAGGAGGCAGCGCAGGAGTGGGAAGGAGCAGGAGGAAAGGATGAGGCTGGAAGAAGAGGAGGAAAGGAAGGAGCGTGGCGAGGAGGAGGAGGAGGATGAAGAGGGAGGAAGGCCACGGGGGGAACGGGGTAAGGAAGGAGAAGCAAGAGAGGAAGGCAGCACAGGAAGGGAAGGGAGGAGACGGAGGATGAAGGAGAGGACGAAGAGGCAGCGCGGGAAGGGAACGGAGGACGCGACGGAGGAGGAGGAGGAGGAGGAGGAGGAGGAGGAGGAGGAGGAGGAGGAGGAGGAGGAGGAAGAGGAGGCTGAAGGGGGAGGATGCGGGGGGCGAGGCCGTGCTAACCGTGTCTGCCTGCTGCTGCCTCCGGGCCCTCTGGCCCTCACGTACCATTTGTATGATGGCGTCGGCCTCGGCCTCCAGCTGCCGGACGGCGGCCTGGATGCTGCCAGCCGCCCCGAGGCCCCCGGCACCTGCGAGGACAGGGCGTCAGCCTCCCCAAAATTTGGGTCCGCGGGGGGGGAGGACGGAGGGGAACAAAAAAAAAAAGGGGGGGGGGGGTTTCCCAGCACCGTTGCGTCCTCCCCCCCGCCCAGGTCCTTACCCAGGCGCCCGGCTTGCTTGGCTTTCTTGTGCGCGCGGCGGGTGTCGTCGCGGAGCTGGATGATGACCTGCAGGACGCGGAGGAAGAAGCGCTGCGTGGAGGTCTTGGAGGTGAGCACCGACATGGAGGGCAGCTGCAGCTCCCGCCCGCCCAGCGCCCGCTTCTGCGAGGCCACGATCACCACGCTCTCCGCCGTGTCGAAGCTGGGGGGGGGGGGGGGTCGGCAGGCGTTAGAGGGGGGTGGGGGGCGGTGGGAGGGAGAAGGGGTGTCAGTAGGGGCGAGGGTTAACAGCAGGGGCGAGAGTTAACAGGAGTTGTATCAGTAGGGACACGAGTTAACAGGAGTTAGATCAGTGGGGACAAGAGTTAACAGGAGGGAAAAGTCGTATCAGTAGGGCCAAGAGTTAACAGGAAGAGCCACAAGTTGTATCAGTAGGGACACGAGTTAACAGGAGGGGAAAGTTACATCAGTAGGGCCAAGAGTTAACAGGAGGGCCAGGAATTAATGGCATGAACAAGAGTTATCAGTAGGGACGAGAGTTAACAGGAGGGGAAAGTTACATCAGTAGGGCCAAGAGTTAACAGGAGGGCCAGGAATTAATGGCATGAACAAGAGTTATCAGTAGGGACGAGAGTTAACAGGAGGGGAAAGTTACATCAGTAGGGACAAGAGTTAACAGTAGGACAAGGAATTAATGGCATGAAAGGAGTTATCAGTAGGGCCAAGAGTTAACAGGAGGGGAAAGTTACATCAGTAGGGACAGAAGTCAACAGGAGGAGGAAGTTTCATCAGTAGGGACAAGAGTTAACAGGAGGTTTTATCAGTAGGGCCAGGAGCTAACAGGCTGGGGGGATGCAGAGACCACCAGAGGCAGCTCGGGGACCCCGGGGGGGGGCCGCGGGGGCCGCTCACCGGCTCTGCATCTTCCCCTTGAGCTTGGCGCTGGGGGGCTGCTCGTCGGGGAGCCCCTCGGGGGACGGGGCCTCGCTCTGCGCCCGCCGCTGCTGCTCCAGGTTGTACTCCCGCAGCTCCGCCAGCAGCGTGCCTGGTGAAGGGGGGGGGGGGGGACATGTCAGCGGGACCCCCGCGACCCCCCCGGGGTTCCCCGCGGCGGCGGGACCCTCACCGATCTGCCGGCAGAGGGTGGCACCCAGCTGGCGGGCGCCGCTGAGCAGGAGGCGCAGGACGGTGTCGCGGGTGCCGGGGTCGCCCCGCGAGAGCTGCAGGAGGACGTTGGCCGCGTCCTCCAGGCCTTCCTCCGAGCACGAGTGCGACGTCAGCACCTTGGGGGCAAAGAGGAGGCGTTGGGTGCGACAAAAGGAGGCGGTGAGGGCAGAAAAGGGGGCGTCGAGGCCGGAAAAGGGGGCGTCGAGGGCAGAGAAAGGGAGGCGTCGAGGGCACAGAAAGGGAGGCGTTGAGGGCAGAGAAAGGGAGGCGTCGAGGCCGGAAAAAGGGAGGCATCCAAGCAAAAAAAGGAGGCGTCGAGGCCAAGAAAAAGGAGGCGTCGAGGCCGGAAAAAGGGAGGCATCCAAGTAAAAAAAGGAGGCGTCGAGGCCAAGAAAGGGACGCATCAAGGCCAAAAAAAAGGAGGCGTCGAGGCCAAAAAAAAAGGAGGCGTCGAGGCCAAAAAAAAAGGAGGCGTCGAGGCCAAAAAAAAAGGAGGCGTCGAGGCCAAGAAAAAGGAGGCGTCGAGGCCAAGAAAAAGGAGGCGTCGAGGCCAAGAAAAAGGAGGCGTCGAGGCCAAAACAAGGAGGCGTCGAGGCCAAAACAAGGAGGTGTCGAGGTCAAGGAAAAGGAGGCGTCGAGGCCGGAAAAAGGGAGGCATCCAAGTAAAAAAAGGAGGCGTCGAGGCCAAGAAAGGGACGCATCAAGGCCAAAAAAAAGGAGGCGTCGAGGCCAAAAAAAAAGGAGGCGTCGAGGCCAAAAAAAAAGGAGGCGTCGAGGCCAAAAAAAAAGGAGGCGTCGAGGCCAAGAAAAAGGAGGCGTCGAGGCCGGAAAAAGGGAGGCATCCAAGTAAAAAAAGGAGGCGTCGAGGCCAAGAAAGGGACGCATCAAGGCCAAAAAAAAGGAGGCGTCGAGGCCAAAAAAAAAGGAGGCGTCGAGGCCAAAAAAAAAGGAGGCGTCGAGGCCAAAAAAAAAGGAGGCGTCGAGGCCAAAAAAAAAGGAGGCGTCGAGGCCAAGAAAAAGGAGGCGTCGAGGCCAAGAAAAAGGAGGCGTCGAGGCCAAGAAAAAGGAGGCGTCGAGGCCAAGAAAAAGGAGGCGTCGAGGCCAAAACAAGGAGGCGTCGAGGCCAAAACAAGGAGGCGTCGAGGCCAAAACAAGGAGGCGTCGAGGTCAAGGAAAAGGAGGCGTCGAGGCCAAAAAAAAAGGAGGCGTCGAGGCCGAAAAAAGGAGGCATCGAGGCCAGAAAAGGGGGCATTGGGGACGCCCCCAGCCCCGTGCCCCCCCTCTTGTCCCGCCCCGTAAGCCCCCAGCCCCCCCAGCTCACCTCCACCGACAGCTGCAGCTGGCTCTCGGTCAGTCCCGTGGCCGCCATGCGGGGGTCCGGGCTGCCCCCGCCGCCCCCCTCGCCCCCCTTGGCCGGGGACTTGGCGCTCTTGGTGGGAGCTGGGGACAGACGGGGTGGCCGCGATCACGCCCTGTCCCCGTTTGTGTCCCCTTCTTCATCTCCACCCTGCTTCCATCTCCCCATCCCAATACCTGTCCCCATCTCCATCCCTTTTCTCTCCCCATCCCTTTTCCCTCCCCATCCCCTTTTTCCCCTCTCCCCATCCCCATTTCCCTTTCCCCCCATCCCTTTTCCCCTTTCCCATTTCCCTCCCCCCATTCCCCTCTCCCCGTCCCCTTTTACCCCCTCCCCATCCCCTTTTTTCCCTTTCCCTGCCCCGTTCCTATCTCCTTGTCCCCATTTCCCTCTCCCCATTCCCTTTTTCCCCTCTCCCCATCCCATTTTCCCTTTCCCCGTCCCCATTCCCATTTCCTTGTCCCCATTTCCCTCTCTCGATCCCCATTCCCTTCTCCCCGTCCCCTTTTCCTCTCTCCCTGCCCTATTCCCATCTCCTTGTCCCCATCCCCTTTTCCCCTCTCCCCATCCACTTTTTTCCCTTTCCCCGTCCCCGTTCCCCTTTCCCCGTCCCCATTCCCCTCTCCCCATCCCTTTTTACCCCCTCCCCGTCCCCTTTTTTCCCTTTCCCTGCCCCGTTCCCATCTCCTTGTCCCCATTTCCCTCTCCCTGTCCCCATTCCCCTCTCCCCATCCCCTTTTACCCCCTTCCCCATCTCCTTTTTTCCCTTTCCCCGTCCCCATTCCCCTCTCCCCCTTTTTACCCCCTCCCCATCCCTTTTTACCCCCTCCCCGTCCCCTTTTTTCCCTTTCCCTGCCCCGTTCCCATCTCCTTGTCCCCATTTCCCTCTCCCTGTCCCCATTCCCCTCTCCCCATCCCCTTTTACCCCCTTCCCCATCTCCTTTTTTCCCTTTCCCCGTCCCCATTCCCCTCTCCCCCTTTTTACCCCCTCCCCATCTCCTTTTTTCCCTTTCCTTGTCCCCACTTCCCTCTCCCTGTCCCCGTTCCCATCTCCCCGTCCCCTTTTTCCCCTCTCCCCATCCCCATTCCCATTTCCTTGTCCCCATTTCCCTCTCCCCATCCCCTTTTTCCCTCTCCCCCTATTTCCCTCTCCCCGTCCCCATTCCCCTCTCCCCGTCCCTTTTTCCCTTTCCCTGCCCCATTCCCATCTCCTTGTCCCCACTCCCCTCTCCCCGTCCCCATTCCCCTCTCCCCATCCCCTTTTACCCCCTCCCCATCCCCTTTTCCCTTTCCCTGCCCCATTCCCCTCTCCCCATCCCCTTTTACCCCCTCCCCGTCCCTGTTCTCATCTCCTTGTCCCCATTCCCCTCTCCCCATCCCCACTCCCATCTCCCCATCTCCGTTCCCCTCTCCCCACCCCATTCCCCTCTCCCCATCCCCTTTTTTCCCTTTCCCCGTCCCCGTTCCCCTCTCCCTGTCCCCTTTTACCCCCTCCCCACCCCATTCCCCTCTCCCCATCCCCTTTTACCCCCTCCCCACCCCGTCCCCCCCTCCCCACCCCGCTCCCCTCTCCCCCACAACTCACCGGCCGCTGCACCGCCGCCGCCGCCCGCCGCCGTCCCACCGCTCGCCACGGCCGCCCCGGCCGCCGCCCCGGCCGGCGTCACCGCGGGCGGGCTGGGGGCACCGGGGGGACCACCCCCGGCAGCGGCAGCGGCGCCGGCCCCGGTTGCGGGGGGGGCGGCCGCCCCTTCTCCCCCTTTCCCCCCCTCGGGGAGGGCGATGGAGATGAGGGAGAGGAGGCGCAGGAGCTTTTCGGTGAGGAGGGCGCTGCGGCGGATGACGCCGTGGGACAACATGTTCATCAGCTGCCCCAGGGGGGACGCCTCCAGCCCCAACCCCAAAGCTTCCCCCTCGGGACCCCCGGCGCCCGGCCCCGCTTTTGCCGAGCCTTTGCCTTTGCGGCTGACGTTCATGTTGTCCAGCTTGACCAGGAGGTCCCAAAAATCGGTGGAGAGCCCCCCCGGCCCGGCGGCGGAGGCGGTGGCGGTAGCGGTAACGGTTTGGGGGGCGCCCCCCGACGGGCAAGGGCTGCCCCCGGTTTTGGGGCCGGTGCCCCCGCCGCCACCGCCGCCGCCGCGGTCCCGCTCGCCGTCGCTCGCCGCTTCCCGGCCCCGCTGCTGGGTGAAGTGGCTGGGGAAGACCTGGAGGAAAAGAGGGGAAAAAAAAAGTTACAAAAAGGACAAATGAAAAATCGAACCCCCGCCACGTGCAGCTGGGGGCCCCCAGGTGGCTCCCCAATATGGCCCGGTGCACCCCAATGGGGTCTGGTGCACCCCAAGGTGGTCCAGAGCACCCCAAATCCCCTCAAACTCCGACAAGGAGCACCCAAACACCCCCAAGATGTCCTCCAGAGCACCCCAAATTCCCCTAAGGTCTAACCAGGAGCACCCAAACACCCCCAAGACGTCCTCCAGAGCACCCCAAATCCCCCTGAGCTCTGATTAGGATCACCCCAACACTCCCAAAACGGGCTCCTGAGCACCCCAAGGTGGTCCAGGGCACCCCAAATCCCCTCAAACTCCAACAAGGAGCACCCAAACACCCCCAAGACGTGCTCCAGAGCACCCCGAGGTCCTCCAGAGCACCCCGAGACCCCCTGAGCTCTAACAATAAGCACCCAAACACCCCCAGGACATGCTCTGGAGCACCCCAAGGTCCTGCAGAGCACCCTGAGGTCCTCCGGAGCACCCCAAATCCCCCTAAGCTCTAAGAATAAGCACCCAAACACCCCCAAGACATGTTCTGGAGCACCCCAAGGTCCTCCAGAGCACCCCAAATCCCCCAACACTCCAACAAGGAGCACCCTAACGCCCCCAAGACATGCTCCAGAGCACCCCAAGGTATTCCAGAGCACCCCAATTCCCCCCAAAGTCCACCCGAACACTCCCAAGACATGCTCCAGAGAACCCCAATATGCTCCAAAGCACCCGAAAGCCCCCGAGTTCCAATCGAGGGCACCCAAACACCCCCAAGACATCCTCCAGAGCACCCCGAGGTCCTCCAGAGCACCCCAAGACCCCCTGAGCTCTAAGAGTAAGCACCCAAACACCCCCAGGACATGCTCTGGAGCACCCCAAGGTCCTCCAGAGCACCCCGAATCCCCCCAAGGTCCAACGAGGAGCACCCGAACACTCCCAAGACATGCTCCAGAGAACCCCAATATGCTCCAAAGCACCCGAAAGCCCCCGACTTCCGATCAGGAGCACCCAAACGTCCCCAAGACGTCCTCCAGAGCCTCCTAAATCCCCCCAAGCTCCAACAAGGAGCATCCAAACACCCCCAAGTTGTGCTCCAGAGCACCCCGAGGTCCTCCAGAGCACCCCGAGACCCCCTGAGCTCTATGAATAAGCACCCAAACACCCCCAAGACGTCATCCAGAGCACCCCAAATCCCCCCAGCTCACCTTGGCCAGCTGGATGAGGGTGTCGAGGACGTGGCGGCAGACGACGGGGGCGGCCTGGGGGTGGATGTGGACGGCGGAGCCGGCGGCGGCAGCGTGCTTCTCCGTGTGCTTCCTCCCGGGAGCCCGCTGGATCTGGAAGATGTTGGTTCGGCACCCGAGGGCGGCGTCCATGGACACGGAAAGCCAGGAGAGCTGCCCGGAGCTTCGAGCTTCGACCCGGTGCAATAAATCGAGGGCTCGAGGCTCGGTCGCGCCGGTTCGGGCTCCGGCACGTCGCTGAGGCCGTTGTTCTTCGGGGGCCGGGGGGGCGCGGGGGGCTTCGAGGCAGAGCTCGCTCTCGCTGCTGCGCTGGAGGATGGAGAGGAGGCTGCGCACCACCCAGCCCCGGGTGGGCGCGTGGTAGCAGAGGTTGCGGAGGACGCGGTGGAGCCGGCTGGTGTTCAGCTTGGGCTCGTCCACGAAGAGCAGCACCAGGAGGCACGAGAGGGCTTCGTGGTCCAGCAGCAGCCGGCCCCGGAGGCGAAGGAGGCTGTCCACGCTGCTCCCCGAGGGTCTGCGGGGGGGAGAAATTGGTGGGGGGAGCGCCCCAAAAGCTCGTGTTGCTCCCCAAAAGCTTGGAAAGATCCCCAAAAGCTCATGCTGCTCCCCCAAAAGCTTCAGAAGATCCCCAAAAGCTTGGGAAGATCCCCAAAAGCTCGTGTTGCTCCCCCAAAAGCTTGGGAAGATCCCCAAAAGCTCATGCTGCTCCCCCAAAAGCTTGGGAAAATCCCCCAAAAGTTTTGGTCGCCTCCCCCCAGAACGTCGTGGGGCTCCCCAGCTGCTCAGGAGGTTCCTCGGGAGCTCGGGGGGCTCCCTAAATACTTGTGGGGCCCCCCAGAAGCTTAGGGAGCTCCAAAGGACCTTGGGGAACTCCCCAGATGCTCGTGGGGCTCCCCAGAACCTCGCGAGGCTCTCCCAAACCTTGCGGGGGGCCCCCCCCCGAACTCCCCGTGGGGCTGGGTTCCCCCCCCGTGCACGTACCTGCTGTGGCTGCTGCTGCCCCCCATGTGGAAGGTGCCGCCCCGCTGCACGGCCAGGCGGGTGTACTGCACCCCCCGGTTCCCGCTCAGCCGGCTGGTGAAGGCTGCGGAGACAGCGGCGTTACGGGGGCGCGGGGTCGGGGGGGTACAGCGTCTGGGGGCGTGGGGTTTCGGGGTCCGAGGGGCTTGGGGGGGGTGGGAGAGGAAATACGGGGGTGTCGGGAGAGGAGAAGGGACGAGAAAAAGAGAATTGGGGTGTCAGGAGAGAACGGAGGATGTCGGGAGAGGATTTGGGGTGCTAGGAGAGGATCTGGGGTGCGGAGAGGGAACAGAAGATGTCAGGAGAGGATCTGGGGTGTTAGGAGAGAATGGAGAGATGTTAGGAGAAGATTTGGGGTGCTGAGAGGGAACGGAGGATGTCAGGAGAGGATTTGGGGTGCTGAGAGGGAACAGAGGATGTCAGGAGAGGATTTAGGGTGCTAGGAGAGGATGGAGGGACATCAGGAGAGGATTTGGGGTGCCGAGAGGGAACGGAGGACGTCAGGAGAGGATTTGGGGTGCTAGGAGAGGATGGAGGACGTCAGGAGAGGATGAGGAGCACCAGGAGTGAGCGACAGGGGCTAGAAGAACATCAAGGCTGCCACGAGGAGACGGAGGACGGCGGGAAGGCATTTGGGGGGCCAGAGGAGGCCGGGGAACATCGTGAGAGGGAGGAAGGCGTCACGAGAAGACGAAGGCTGTTGGTAGATGGTGGGGGAGGCCGGGAGAGGCCAAGGGACGTTGCATGGCCTTGGGAGGTCAGGATGAGGAAAGGGCAAGGATGGGAGACGGGAGGAGGCCGGGATGGAAGGGAGGAGGCCGGGACGGAGGCCGGGACGGAGGGGAGGAGGCCGAGATGGAAGGGAGGAGGCCGGGACGGGTTGAGGCCGCGCCGCGCTCCTCACCGGGGCTGCGGAGGATGGCGGAGAGCGCGGAGGTGCTGGAGTGGCCAAAGAGGCGCTCGTGCATGAGCTGCCGCTGGCGGGCCTCCTGCTCGCGCCGCAGGGCCTGGGCCTCGGCGGCGATGTCGGGCGGCATGACGGCCAGCACGCTGTCCTCCATGTCCTCCAGCACCGAGCGCCGCAGCTCCGAGGGCAGCGTCTGGATGAAGGTCACCGGGTCCATGGGGGCGTCCGAGCTCGTCGCCTGCGCCAGCTCCCGCCGCTGCTGCTCCGCCCGCTGCTGCGCCAGCACCTGCCACGCCCGCCGGGTTAGCCACGCCCAGAGGCCACGCCCACACGAGCCACACCCCCGATAAACCACACCCCCCACCCCATGTAACGCCCCCCATCCTGTTACAGGCTCTGGGAATGAAGGGGTTAACCCCCCACAATGGGCAGCAAGCCCCGCCCCCTGCCAGGCCACACCCATTTCAGATAAACCACGCCCACTGATAAACCACACCCCCCAATGCAGAGGCCCCGCCCCCTCAGCACCCCACCCAATACCAAGTGTCCCAGCCAGGCCCCGCCCCCAGAGAGACTCCACCCCCCAAGGGTGCTGGCCACACCCACTTTAACCACACCCACTTTGGCCCCACCCCCTGATTTGGCCCCGCCCCCAAGAACACCCCACCCTCCTACAGCCTAATGCAGCCTTTTAGCCCCACCCCCTCCCCAGGCCCCGCCCCTAAACCACCACACCCCCACTTGGCCCCGCCCACTCCATACACCCCGCCCCCAAACACCTAACCCATTAAACCCCGCCCACTTTTAGGCCCCACCCAATCACAGACCACACCCCTACAACCCACAGGTTACCCCCCACCACTCCACAAGCCCCGCCTACTCCACAAGCCCCGCCCATCACCCAACACACCAAGCCACGCCCACTTTCTTAGGCTCCACCCCCACCGCAATAACCCACAGCTTAAGCCCCACCCCTGCCCAAAGCCCCTCCCATTGAGGCCCCTCCCATTGAGGCCCCTCCCATTGAGGCCCCTCCCATTGAGGCCCCTCCCATTGAGGCCCCTCCCATTGAGGCCCCTCCCATTGAGGCCCCTCCCATTGAGGCCCCTCCCATTGAGGCCCCTCCCATTGAGGCCCCTCCCATTGAGGCCCCTCCCATTGAGGCCCCTCCCATTGAGGCCCCTCCCATTGAGGCCCCTCCCATTGAGGCCCCTCCCATTGAGGCCCCTCCCATTGAGGCCCCTCCCATTGAGGCCCCTCCCATTGAGGCCCCGCCCCCTCCCCCCAGGCCCCACCCACCTCCTCCTGGATGGCCGGGGGCAGGGCGGCCAGGAACTCGGGGCTGACCTCGGTGAGGCCGGGATTGGCCACCACCGGGGGGGCGGGGCTAGGGGTGGGCGGGGCCCGGGCGGGGGGGCGGATCCCCAGCTGGTTCTGCAGCACCTCCCGGCGGATGTCGTCCGGCAGCGCCGCCAGGAACGAGGGGTCCACGCCCTCGGGGAGGCTGATCCCTGCCGGGGGGACACGGGGGGGACACGGTGGGGACCCCCCCACAATGGGGTCACGTGGGGGTGGGGGCTTCCCCCCCCCCGTGGTGCTGGGGAGGGGGGTAAGCCCTTGGGGACATAGGGACACCGCTATGGGATGTGGGGGATATAGGGAGGGATTTGGGGACACGGGGATGGGTGCCCAACAGGGGACACGGGGAGGGACTTGGGGACACGAACCCTATAGGGGACATGGGGACATGGATCCCCTATGGGACATGGGGAAGGACTTGGGGACACGGGGATGCATACCCCATAGGGGACACGGGCACGTGTATAGCATAGGGAACATGGGGACAGGGGGAGGGACTTGGGGACATGAACCCTATAGGGGACACGGATCCCCTATGGGACATGGGGAAGGACTTGGGGACACGGGGACGTGTACCCCATAGGGGACATGGGGAGGGACAGGGGGACGTGTACCCCATAGGGGACATGGGGAGGGACACGGGGACGTGTACCCCATAATGGACATGGGGACACGGGGAGGGACTTGAGGACACGAACCCTATAGGGGACATGGGGACACGGATCCCCTATGGGATGTAGGGACAGGGGGAGGGACTTGGGGACATGGATCCCCTATGGGACATGGGGACGTGTACCCCATAATGGACACGGGGAGGGACTGGGGGACATTGGGACGTGAACCCTATAGGGGACATGGGGACACGGATCCCCTATGGGATGTGGGGAGGGACCTTGGGGACACGGGGACGCGTACCCCATAGGTGACACGGGGACAGGGATCCCTTATGGGACAGGGGGACATGGGGAGGGACCTGGGGACACGGGGACGTGTACCCCGTAAGGGGCACAGGCGTTAGGACATTTGGGGGACGTTTGGGGGACAGCGGGGGGGACATTGGGGGGATACTGGGGGGACATTGGGGGGATATTTAAGGATTTGGGGGATATTTGGGGGATATTGTGGGGACGTTTGGGGGATATTTAGGGGGCGTTTGGGGGATATTTAAGGGACGTTTGGGGGGACATTTGGGGGACATTTAGGGGGCGTTTGGGGGATATTGCGGGGGCGTTTGGGGGATATTGCGGGGGCGTTTGGGGCCACGTTTGGGGCCGTGGCACCCACCTGCGAGCGGATCCTCCTCCTCGCTGCTGGTGGAGGGCAGCGGCTCCTCCAGGATCCCCCGCGAGTCGGCGCCCGAGATGGCGACGGCCGAGTCCCGGGTGGACGAGCTCTCCGAGGATGAGGCGGGGGGCGAGCTAATTTGGGGGGGGGGGGGGCGGGCAGGGGGACACCCCAAAATTTGGCTGTGTCCTTGCCCCCCCCCCAAAAAAAAGGGTACGGAGGACGGGGCGGCGGGGATGTTACGGGGTGGCGGGGGTGTTACTGGGTCGAGGGCTCTCACCTGTCATCGGTGGGGTGGGAGGTGTCGGGGGGGCCCGGGGGGGCGGGCGGGGGGCCCTGGGGGGTGCCGGGGGGGCCTTGGGGGGGCGGGGGGGCCCCCCCGGCCTCGCCACCCCCGGCCTCCTCCAAGGTGCAGGAGGCCAGGCTGGAGGTGTCCATGGGGGAGCCCTCGAGGGCGCTGCTCACCGCCGTCAGCGCGTCCGAGTCCTCCGCTCGCTCCGGGGACAGCGAGGCTGCGGGGGGGGGACAACACGCAGCGGTGAAGACCCCCCCCCAAAAAAAAAATTAAGGACCCCCACCTTAAAAAGAGCACCCCCAGCCCCGAATTAATGCCGGGAACCCCCCCAAAATGGCACTCACTGATGGTGGGAGCGGGCGACAGCTCCATCTGGGTGGCTTCGGCGTCCGGGGGGGGCCGCCCCGGCCCCCCCTCTTCTTGCTCGGGGGGCTGGGGGGGGCGGCCGGGGGCTTCAGGGGGGGGCTCGGGGGCGGCGGGGGCCGGTTCCAGCATCACCAGGGTGCGGTGGGGGCCGGGCGGGGGGGGCTCTCCCGCCGCTTCTGGAGGGGTTAAAAGGGGGGGGGGTCAGCGCTGGCAGCACCCATGGGTGCCCCCCCACCCCCCCCAAAAAAAAAAACACCCCCCCACACCCCGTAGGGCCCCCGCCGCGAGGGGTCCCCCCGGGGGAAAGTAGTCGGCTGCATCGTTACCTCGATCGCGGGGCTCCCATCCCGGCCCCCCAACAATACAACCGACTACCTCACCCCCACGGGGCCAGCAGCGCCCCCCCCCGCCCCAAAATCCCCCCCCCCAGCACCCCAAACACCCCCCCCTCCCTATAACCCCCCCCCCCATCCCAAAATAAATAATAAATAATAAATAAACCAACGCAACCCAGCCCTCACCTGCGTGGCGGGCGCCGGGTGCGCCGCGTGGGGGGGGGGGCGGCGGCGGCGAAGCCCCCCCCAAACCCCACGACGGGATCGGTGACCCCCCCAAATTTTTTGGGGGGATTTTAGGGACAAAAAGGGGGGGGTCCGGCGGCGGCCGCGCGCCCCGCGAGGAAGACAGTAGACTGTATAGTTATCTCCGAGACGGGCGTGTGAGCCTCCAACTATACAATCTACTACCTCAACCCGCGGGGCGCCACGTTTCACGTGGGGGGGGGGGACGGTTTTTTTTTGGGGGGGGGGGATTTGGGGACGTCCTGGGGGCGTTTACCTGCCGGGGGGGCGTCGCTGGAGCTGTTGGCGGCTTTGGGCGCTGCGCCCTGGGGGATAACAAAGGGTTAGTGCTGCAAGGAGCGGGGGGGGGGGTTTGGGGGGGGGTTTAGGGGATTTTTATGTGGCCCCCCCCCCACGAAAACGGACCTGGGCGCCCGCCTCCGTGCCCTCCTTGTCCTCGGGGCCCCGCTCGGTGCCCTTGGCCTCGTCCTCGGCCGCCTGCCGCCGCCGCTTCTCGCGCCGCTCGTCCAGCTCCTCGTCCCGCAGCGCCTCCAGCCGGGCCAGGATGGGCACCTTCACCACTGGGGGGGGCGGGAATTAGGGTTGGGGGGGGGTTAAAAGGTTGGGGGGGGCTCAAAAGGTCGGGGGGGGGGGCTCGGGGACCTGCCACCGCCCGCTGTGTTAGAGGGGAAAGGGGTATGGGGGTGGGGGGGGGCGTTTAGGGGGTGGGAGGGATATATGGGGTGGGGGGAGAGTAGGGGGGAGATTTAGGGGATGGGGGGGGAATTATGGGGTGGGGGGGAGTGGGGGGAAATGGGGGGGGGATTTATGGGGTGGGGGGGAAATGGGGGGGATTTAGGGGGTGGGGGGCATTTATGGGGTAGGGGGGATGGGGGGAATGGGGGGGACATTTGTGGGGGGAATGGGGGGGACATTTATGGGGTGGGGGGAATGGGGGGGGATTTATGGGGTGGGGGGAATGGGGGGGATTTATGGGGTGGGGGGAATGGGGGGGGATTTATGGGGTGGGGGGAATGGGGGGGGATTTATGGGGTGGGGGGAATGGGGGGGGATTTATGGGGTGGGGGGGATTAGGGGGGGATTTATGGGGTGGGGGGGATTAGGGGGGGGATTTATGGGGTGGGGGGGATTGGGGGGGGATTAGGGGGGGGATTTATGGGGTGGGGGGGATTGGGGGGATTTATGGGGTGGGGGGGGAATGGAGGGGGGGATTATGGGGTGGGGGGCCATCGATGTGGGGGGGTCTCGCCGGGCCCCACTCACCCGAGACGCAGTCGTGCATGCTCTCGGCGTCCAGCACCTTGCACTCCTCCGTCCAGCGCGTCAGGGCCGTGGGGATGCTGGACAGGGTCCCTGCACGAGGGGGCGGGGTCAGACCGGGAGGCCCCGCCCCCACCCTCAGGCCCCGCCCCCACCCTCAGGCCCCGCCCCCGCCAGACCCTGCCCCCCTCCCCTCCCCTGAGGCCCCGCCCCCTGCCTCTGGCCACGCCCCTTCCCCCTCCCTACAGGCCGGCCCTTCCCCACCCCTAACCCCACCCCTCACCCTGAGGCCCCGCCTCCACGCAGACCACGCCCCCTCCCCCTGGCCACGCCCCCTCCCCCTGGCCACGCCCCCTTCCTTAGGGACTGACCCCTACCCCCCACCCCTAATACCAGGCCCCGCCCCTAATCCCAGGCCCCTAATCCCATCCCCTGCCCCTAATCCCAGGCCCCTAATCCCAGCCTCTGCCCCTAATCCCAGGCCCCTCATCCCAGCCCCTGCCCCTCATCTCAGGCCCCTAATCCCAGCCCCTGCCCCTAATCCCAAGACCCTAATCCCAGGCCCCGCCCCTAATCCCAGCCCCCCGCCCCTAATCCCAGGGCCTCTAATCCCAGGCCCCTGCCCCTAATCCCAGGCCCTGCCCCTAATCCCAGCCCCTGCCCCTAATCTCAGGCCCCTAATCCAAGACCCTGCCCCTAATACCAGGCCCCGCCCCTAATCCCAGGCACCTGCCCCTAATCCCAGCTCCTGCCCCTAATCCCAAGACCCTGCCCCTAATCCCAGCCCCTGCCCCTAATCCCAGGCCCCTAATCCAAGCCCCTGCCCCTAATCCCAGGCCCCGCCCCTAATCCCAGGCCCCTAATCCAAGCCCCTGCCCGTAATCCCAGGCCCCGCCCCTAATCCCAGGCCCCTAATCCCAGCCCCTGCCCCTAATCCCAGGCCCCTCCCCCTCCCCCAGGCCCCGCCCCCAGGCCCCGCCCCCACTCGCCCGCCTGGCTGCCGGCGGGGCCCTGCTCGTGGAAGAAGTCGTCGAGCAGCTCGTCGTCGGAGCGGGCGATGATGTGCACGTCCTCGTTGCCCACCAGCAGCCGGGCGCGGCCGCGGCTCTGCAGCGGCAGGCTGCTGCTCAGCTGCAGGATGTCGGCCGCCGCCGACGGGCCCAGCAGCCTGCGGGGGACAGCGCCACGCTGGGGGGGCTGGGGGGGGGCTGCTGGGGGGGGGGAGGGCGAATGGGGACACCGAGAGGGGCAGTGGGGACACCGAGAGGGGCAGTGGGGACACCGAGAGGGGCAGTGGGGACATGGAGAGGGGCAGTGGGGACACCGAGAGGGGCAGTGGGGACACCGAGAGGGGCAGTGGGGACACCGAGAGGGGCAGTGGGGACACGGAGAGGGGCAGTGGGGACATGGAGAGGGGCAGTGGGGACATGGAGAGGGGCAATGGGGACACCGAGAGGGGCAGTGGGGACACGGAGAGGGGCAGTGGGGACACCGAGAGGGGCAATGGGGACACCGAGAGGGGCAGTGGGGACACCGAGAGGGGCAGTGGGGACACCGAGAGGGGCAGTGGGGACACCGAGAGGGGCAGTGGGGACACCGAGAGGGGCAGTGGGGACATGGAGAGGGGCAATGGGGACATGGAGAGGGGCAGTGGGGACATGGAGAGGGGCAATGGGGACACCGAGAGGGGCAGTGGGGACACCGAGAGGGGCAGTGGGGACACCGAGAGGGGCAATGGGGACACCGAGAGGGGCAGTGGGGACACCGAGAGGGGCAGTGGGGACACCGAGAGGGGCAATGCAGGCATCAAGGGACGGGGGCAATGGGGACACCGAGAGGGACAGGGACAGTGGGGACACTAATGGGGACATCAAGGGATGGGACAATGGGGACATCGAGAGGGACAATGGGGACACGGAGAGGGACAATGGGGACATGGAGAGGGTCAGGGGAAATGGGGACACCGAGAGGGGCAGTGGGGGCATCAAGGGACGGGAGCAATGGGGACACCGAGAGGGACAGGGACAGTGGGGACACCAATGGGGACACCAAGAGGGGCAATGGGGACATCGAGAGGGGCAACGGGGGCATCAAGGGACAGGGGCAATGGGGACACCAAGAGGGGCAACGGGGGCATCAAGGGACAGGGGCAATGGGGACACCGAGAGGGACAATGGGGTCATCGAGGGACGGGGGTAATGGGGCCATGGAGAAGGATGGGGCAATGGGGACACCAAGAGGGGCAATGGGGACACCAAGAGGGGCAGGGACAATGGGGACATCAAGGGATGGGACAATGGGGACACCGAGAGGGTCGGGGCCAATGGGGACATTGAGAGGGGCAATGGGGACATCAGGAGGGGACAACGGAGGAGGAGACATTGGGAGGAGGGCGAGGTGCATGGAGGGACGATGGGGGACACTGGAGGACAATGGGGGACACCAGAGGACAACGGGGGAGGACAACAAGGGACACCGGAGGACAATGGAGCACAACGAGGGACACAACAGAGGACACCGGGGGACACCGGAGGACAAGGAGGGACACCGGAAGACGACAAGGGACACCGGAGGACAATGGAGGACAACGGGGAACAACGAGGGATAACGAGGGACACGAGAGGACACCAGGGGACAGCGGAGGACGATGAGGGATGTCGGAAGACAATGGGGGACACCAGAGGACAATGGGGGACAATAGGGGACACCAGGGGACAATGAGGGACAAAGGAGGATACCAGGGGACACCAGAGGACAATGGGGGACACCGGAGGACACCGGGGGCCATCAAGGAATGATTTGGGGCACAGAGGGAGGCCGGTGGCCACCAGGAGAGGCCGTTGGCCACCAGGAGAGGCCATTGGCCACCGGGAGAGGCCAGGATGCGCTGGGAGAGGCCGGTGGCCACTGGGAGAGGCCGTTGGCCACCAGGAGAGGCCAGGATGCGCCGGGAGAGGCCAGCGGCCACCGGGAGGAAACTGGGGGCCAGCGGGTGGCCGCCGGGGGCGGGGGGGGAGGCTACTGACCTCTGGAGGATGAGCGGCGGGTTGGGCTGGCGCGTGCCGGGGTAGTGGACGTGGATGGTGTGGCCGGTGTTGGCCGTGAGCTGGCGCAGGGTGCGCTGGCTGCGCCCCATGCCCTGCGCCAGGCGGGTGCCCGAGGAGCCGGCGCCCAGCGCCAGGGCGCCGTGGTCGGCGTGCCGCACCAGCAGCGGGTGGGTGGCCGGGATGTTCCCCGGGGAGGGGGGGATGTCGGCTGCGGGGGGGGGATAAATGAATATATGGGATTAATAATAATAATAATAATAATAATAAACAAATATGAATAATAATAAATAAAATACATATAAAAATAAATTTAATAAATAATAATATATAAAATATAACATAATAAATAAATAATAAATATAATAAATATAATAAATATAATAAAATAAAAATATAATAATAATAATATAATATAATAATGAAAAGAATAATAAAAATAAAAAATAAATAATGAATATAATAAATAAATACAATAATAAAAAATAATAAAAAACATAATAATAAATTAATAAATAGAACAAATTATTATTGATAATAATAAATATAATAAATAATAAATAAATAAAAATGTAATCATAATAATATAAAATATAACATAGTAAATAATAATAAAATAATAAATAATATAATAAATATAATAATAAAATAAAAATATAATAAATAATAAATAATGAATATAATAAATATAATAATAAATAATAATATAAAATATAATAAATAATAAATTAATAAATATAACAAATTATTATTGATAATAATAATAATAATAAATATAAATAGGGGAGGGGGTTAACAGGGGCGGGGGGGGGTTAATGGGGGCAGGGGGGAGGATGCGAGGTTGGCCCCCGAGGTTGGGGGGGGGGAGGGAGGGGGTGGATGCCGGCAGGACCCCCCCCCCCCCAAAAAATGATATTAAAATGAAAAAATGGGGGGAGAGCCCTTCGTGACCCCCCCCCAAATTATATTGGGGTGATGAAATGGGGGTGAACCCCTTCCTGACCCCCCCCAAAAATTATATTGGGGGGATGAAATGGGGATAAATCCCTTCCTGACCCCCCCAAAATTATACTGGGGGGATGAAATGGGGGTGGATCCCCTCCTGACCCCCCCCCAAAACTATACCAGGGTGACAGAAAGGGGGTGCACCCTTTGCTGCCCCCCCCCTCAAATTATATTAGGGTGATGAAATGGGGATAAATCCCTTCCTGACCCCCCCAAAATTATATTGGGGGGATGAAAACGGGGTGAACCCCTTCCTGACCCCCCCAAAAATTTTATTGGGGTGATGAAAAGGGGGTGCATCCCTTCCTGACCCCCCAAATTATACTGGGGTGATGAAGTGGGGGTGCACCCTTCGTGACCCCCCCAAATCCACATAAAGCAGCGGGTGCTGGGGTGCCGCCCCCTTCCTGCCCCCTCCCCAGACTCACAGGGGCTCCCCGCTCCTCCTTCACCCCGTGGGGAGCCGGGGGCCCCCCCAAATATCGTGCCCCCCCCCCCAAAAAATCCCTTACTGGGGCTGGAGAACATGTTGTCGAACTCGATGATGAGGTCGTCGTCGCGGTCGAAGCGCTCGAAGCGGACGAGGGGGGAGGCGTTCATGTCGGGATAGTCCTCGTCCAGCTCCATCTCCGAGCCGTCGTCGTCGTCCTCCTCTTCCTCCCCTTCCTCCCCTTCCTCGTCGTCCTGGGGGAGTTACGGGGCAGGGGGGGGGGGTGTCAGCGGGGCTCCCCCCCCCGGCCTCATTAAACGGGGCGGGGGTCCCCAAAACCTCACGGAGGGGGGATTAAATGGGGAGGGGGTTCCAAAAACCTCACGGATGGGGATTAAATGGGGTGGGGGGTCCCCAAAACCTCACGGAGGGGGATTAAATGGGGTGGGGGGTCCCAAAAACCTCGTGGAGGGGAATTAAATGAGGCAGGGGTCCCCAAAGCTTAGGGAATTAAATGGGGTGGGGGTCCCCAAAACTTTGTGGAAGGGAATTAAATGGGGTGGGGGTCCCAAAAACCTCGTGGAGGGGGATTAAATGGGGAGGGGGTCCCCAAAGCTTAGGGAATTAAATGGGGTGGGGGTCCCCAAAACTTTGTGGAAGGGAATTAAATGGGGTGGGGGTCCCAAAAACCTCGTGGAGGGGGATTAAATGGGGTGGGGGTCCCCAAAACCTCATGGAAGGGGATTAAATGGGGTGGGGGTCCCCAAAACCTCACGGAGGGGGATTAAATGGGGTGGGGGTCCCCAAAGCTTAGGGAATTAAATGGGGTGGGGGTCCCCAAAAGACTGGGGAGGATGATTAAACAGGGTGGGGGTCCCCAAAGCCTCGTGGAGGGGAATTAAATGAGGCAGGGGTCCCCAAAGCTTAGTGGAAAGGAATTAAATGGGGTGGGGGTCCCCAAAACCTCATGGAAGGGGATTAAATGGGGTGGGGGTCCCCAAAACCTCATGGAGGGGGATTAAATGGGGTGGGGGTCCCCAAAACCTCGTGGAGGGGGATTAAATGGGGTGGGGGTCCCCAAAGCTTAGGGAATTAAATGGGGTGGGGGTCCCCAAAAGCTTGTACAAGGGAATTAAATGGGGTGGGGGTCCCCAAAGCTTAGGGAATTAAATGGGGTGGGGGTCCCAAAAACCTCGTGGAGGGGGATTAAATGGGGTGGGGGTCCCCAAAACCTCATGGAAGGGGAATTAAATGAGGCAGGGGTCCCCAAAGCTTAGTGGAAAGGAATTAAATGGGGTGGGGGTCCCCAAAACCTCGTGGTGGGGGATTAAAAAGGGTGGGGGGGGTTTCCAAAACCTCTCAGAGGGGAATTAAACGGGGTGGGGGTCCCCAGAACCTTATGGAGGGGAATTAAATGGGGTGGGGGTCCCCAAAAGCTTGTAGAAGGGAATTAAATGGGGTGGGGGCCCCCAAAACCTCACAGAGGGGGATTAAATGGGGTGGGGACCCCCAAAAACCTCGTGGAGGGGGATTAAATGGGGTGGGGGTCCCAAAAACCTCACAGAGGGGGATTAAATGGGGTGGGGGTCCCCAAAGCTTAGGGAATTAAACGGGGTGGGGGTCCCCAAAAGACTGGGGAGGGTGATTAAACAGGGTGGGGGTCCCCAAAGCCTCGTGGAGGGGAATTAAATGAGGCAGGGGTCCCCAAAGCTTAGTGGAAAGGAATTAAATGGGGTGGGGGTCCCCAAAACCTCATGGAAGGGGATTAAATGGGGTGGGGGTCCCCAAAACCTCACGGAGGGGGATTAAATGGGGTGGGGGTCCCAAAAACCTCGTGGAGGGGGATTAAATGGGGTGGGGGTCCCCAAAGCTTAGGGAATTAAATGGGGTGGGGGTCCCCAAAAGCTTGTGGAAGGGAATTAAATGGGGTGGGGGCCCCCAAAACTTTGTGGAAGGGAATTAAATGGGGTGGGGGTCCCCAAAACCTCACAGAGGGGGATTAAATGGGGTGGGGGTCCCCAAAACCTCATGGAGGGGGATTAAATGGGGTGGGGGTCCCCAAAACCTCGTGGAGGGGGGATTAAATGGGGTGGGGGTCCCCAAAGCTTAGGGAATTAAATGGGGTGGGGGTCCCCAAAAGCTTGTACAAGGGAATTAAATGGGGTGGGGGTCCCCAAAGCTTAGGGAATTAAATGGGGTGGGGGTCCCAAAAACCTCGTGGAGGGGGATTAAATGGGGTGGGGGTCCCCAAAACCTCATGGAAGGGGAATTAAATGAGGCAGGGGTCCCCAAAGCTTAGTGGAAAGGAATTAAATGGGGTGGGGGTCCCCAAAACCTCGTGGTGGGGGATTAAAAAGGGTGGGGGGGGTTTCCAAAACCTCTCAGAGGGGAATTAAACGGGGTGGGGGTCCCCAGAACCTTATGGAGGGGAATTAAATGGGGTGGGGGTCCCCAAAAGCTTGTAGAAGGGAATTAAATGGGGTGGGGGCCCCCAAAACCTCACAGAGGGGGATTAAATGGGGCGGGGGTCCCCAAAACCTCACAGAGGGGGATTAAATGGGGTGGGGGTCCCCAAAGCTTAGGGAATTAAATGGGGTGGGGGTCTCCAAAAGCTTGTAGAAGGGAATTAAATGGGGTGGGGGTCCCCAAAACCTCACGGAGGGGGATTAAATGGGGTGGGGGTCCCCAAAACCTCATGGAAGGGGATTAAATGGGGTGGGGGTCCCAAAAACCTCGTGGAGGGGAATTAAATGAGGCAGGGGTCCCCAAAGCTTAGTGGAAGGGAATTAAATGGGGCGGGGGTCCCCAAAACCTCGCAGAGGGGAATTAAATGGGGTGGGGGTCCCCAAACCTTATGGAGCGGAATTAAATGGGGTGGGGGTCACCAAAACTTTGTGGAAGGAAATTAAACGGAGTGGGGGTCCCAAAAACCTCGTGGAGGGGAATTAAATGAGGCGGGGGTCCCCAAAACCTCATGGAGGAGAATTAAACGGGGTGGGCGCCCCCCCGCCCCCCGCCAAACCTGATCGTCCTCATCTTCCTCCTCCTCCTCCTCCTCCTCGTCCTGGCTGTCGTCCTCGTCCTCGTTGCTGCCGCTGCTGTCCTCCTCCTGCGTGTGCTCCTCCTCGTCCTCGGGGTCCAGGATGTTCATCGAGTCTTGGGGGGGAGACAGATGGGACGGGGGGGGGGCTCGGGGTCTTGTGTCCCCCCCCAGCACCCCCAAAATCCCCCGGGGACCCCCCCCCGAGGCGCTCACCTTCCCGGTTGGCTTGCAGCGTGGAGGCTTGGCTGAGGTTGGAGGGCGCCTCGTCCATCAGCACGTCCTCCTGCGACTCGTCCTCGCCCGAGCGGCTCACTGAGGGCGAGGGGGGGGCATTAACGGGGGGGGGGCGCCCCCGAAAATCCGCAGGGCCGCCCCAAAGCCCGAGGGGGGGGGGCTCTCACCGATGATGGTGCTGTTGCCCGCGGCCCCGTCCCGCTCCAGCAGCTCGTCGATGAGGTCCTCCAGCTCGTTCTCCACCTGGGTTTTTTTTGGGGGGGGGGAAATGGGAGGTTTTTTGGGGAAAAAAGGGGGATTTGGGGGGAAAAAAGGGGGATTTGGGGGGAAAAAAGGGGGATTTGGGGGGAAAAAAGGGGGATTTGGGGGGAAAAAAGGGGGATTTGGGGGGAAAAAAGGGGGATTTGGGGGGAAAAAAGGGGGATTTGGGGGGAAAAAAGGGGGATTTTGGGGAGCCTCACCTGCATCTCCTGGGTGCTGAGCCCCTCGGGCTGCCCGGCCAGCACCACGGTGTCGCCCTCAGCCTCCCCGTCCATGTCGCCGTCGGCAGCCTCCGCCTGCGCCGCCTCCGCGTCCTCCTCGGGGGGCTCGGGGTCCCCGGGGTCACCTGGGGAGTTGGGGGGGGGGGACAGGAGAGATTTGGGGGGGGCAGAAGGGATTTGGGGGGGAGCACGAGGGATTTTCGGGGGGCACGAGGGGTTTGGGGGCGCACGAGGAGTGGAGACGGGAGAGCGATGAGGGGACATGGGAGACGGGGGAGATTTGGGGGGGGGACAGGAAGATTTGGGGGGGCACGGGGGGAGATTTGGGGGCACGGGGGGAGATAAGGGGGGGGCAGAAAATGGGGGTGGGGGGACAGAAAATGTGGAGGGGGGGGACACAGGCAACCAAGCCCCTCACCGGGGTGCCGCCACCACCCCGTATAGGACGGTACGGGGGGGAGTGGGCCAAAACAAATGGGGTGCAGGATTTTTTTTTGGGGGGGGGGGGGGGGTACCTCCGTCTGGGGGGGCGGTGCCGGCGTCGCGGGGGCCCCCCCCTCCGTCGCCCTTGCTCTTGCTGGAGGAGCCCTTGGTGCCAAAGAGGCCGCTGGGCTGGTTGACGATGCGCGACAGCGTCTCCAGCGGCTTCAGCGCCGCGTTCACCGTGTTGGCCATGTTAGGGCTGCGGGGCGGTGGGTGAGGAGGGGGGGGGGACACACCACACGTTAAATCGGGACCCCCCCAGGTCCTGGGTGACCCCAAATGTCCCCCCCCCAGCTGCTGGAGTGCCCCCTGAACCCTGGTATTTTGCCGTAAGCGCCCTGACGCCGACGATTCCGGCGCGGCGCCCCCCGAAACCCGCCGCGTCGACCCCGAACCCAACGCGGTGACCCTACAAGCCCCCCCCCCTTTTATTTTTTTTTTGGGGGGGGGGGGGGTTCACCTGGAGAGGTCGAGGCTGTGGGGGACCCTGGCCAGGTCGTTGACCAGCCCCTTCTTGAGGAAGAGGCGGATGATGTTGTTCATGCCGTTGTGCTGCGGCTTGGCGGCGCTGCTGTAGAAGCTGGAGGTGGAGGGGCACGACTCCATGATGGTGCTGATGATGCACATGACGGCCTGCAGCCTGGGGGGGGAGGGAAGGGGGGGGGGCGTCGGGGCACCTCTATGGGGTCGGGGCACATCCCCCCCCCGGGGCGTGCCGCCTCCCCCACCCCCCCACCCCCCCCCAGCCCCGGGGGTCGCGGAACCTCCCCTGGGGCCGCCCCGCAGAGGGGGGTGGGGGTGGGAGGGGGGTGGGGACGCCCCCGGGGGGGACGGGGACGCCCCGAAAGGTGTGGGGGGAGCGAGGTGCGGGGGGGTAGGGGCGCCCCACGGGTAACTGGGTGTCCCCACATCCCCATGGCCCCGGGTGTCCCCATGTCCCTGGGTGTCCCCCAGGTGTCCCCACGTCCCCATGTCCTGGGTGTCCCTGCATCCCTGGGTGTCCCCATGTCCCTGAGTGTCCCCCGGGTGTCCCCAGGTGTCCCCATGTCCCTGGGTGTCCCCTGGGTGTCCCCACATCCCCATGTCCCTGGGTGTCCCCACATCCCCATGTCCCTGGGTGTCCCCATGTCCCCATGTCCCTGGGTGTCCCCCGGGTGTCCCCCAGTGTCCCCATGTCCCTGGATGTCCCCTGGGTGTCCCCTGGGTGTCCCCACATCCCCATGTCCCTGGGTGTCCCCATGTCCCTGGGTGTCCCCCGGCTGTCCCCACGTCCCCATGTCCCTGCATCCCTGGGTGTCCCCATGTCCCTGGGTGTCCCCATGTCCCTGGGTGTCCCCCGGGTGTCCCCCAGGTGTCCCCATGTCCCTGGGTGTCCCTGCATCCCCGGGTGTCCCCGCATCCCCATGTCCCTGGGTGTCCCCATGTCCCCAGGTGTCCCCCGGGTGTCCCCATGTCCCCATGTCCCTGGGTGTCCCTGCATCCCCGCGTGTCCCCATGTCCCTCAGTGTCCCCCGTGTCCCCAGGTGTCCCCGCGTCCCCATGTCCCTGGGTGTCCCCTGGGTGTCCCCACCTCCCCATGTCCCTGGGTGTCCCCCAGGTGTCCCCACATCCCCACGTCCCTGTGTGTCCCTGCATCCCTGGGTGTCCCCATGTCCCTGAGTGTCCCCCATGTCCCCCAGGTGTCCCCACATCCCCATGTCCCTGGATGTCCCCTGGGTGTCCCCATGTCCCTGGATGTCCCCCGGCTGTCCCCATGTCCCTGGGTGTCCCCCGGGTGTCCCCACGTCCCCATGTCCTGGGTGTCCCTGCATCCCTGTGTGTCCCCATGTCCCTGGATGTCCCCATGTCCCTGTGTGTCCCCACGTCCCCATGTCCCTGGGTATCCCCCGTGTCCCCAGGTGTCCCCATGTCCCTGGATGTCCCCCGGGTGTCCTCACGTCCCCATGTCCCTGTGTGTCCCCATGTCCCTGGGTGTCCCCCAGGTGTCCCCACGTCCCCATGTCCCTGTGTGTCCCCTGGGTGTCCCCACATCCCCATGTCCCCATGTCCCTGGGTGTCCCCCGGGTGTTCCCGCATCCCCATGTCCCTCAGTGTCCCTGCATCCCCGGGTGTCCCCATGTCCCCAGGTGTCCCCACGTCCCCATGTCCCTGTGTGTCCCCAGGTGTCCCCACATCCCCATGTCCCTGGGTGTCCCCATGTCCCCACGTTCCCGGGTGTCCCTGGGCATCCCCGCGTCCCCAGGTGTCCCCTGGGCGTCCCCGCGCCCCCCCGTGTCCCCACCTGGCGTGCTTCTCGGTGCTCTCGGCCATGGCCAGCGCCCGCCCCAGGGCCGCCTTCACCTCGTTGACCAGGGCCACCTGCGCGTCCGTGCCGCTGCCGGCGGCGGCCAGGCTGGCCAGGAAGAGGCGCGCCAGCGCCGGCGTGTCCTTGTCCTCGGCGTTCTGCGTGTGCGGCAGCAGGTGGTCCAGCACGAAGGCCAGCACGCTGCAGTCCTGGGGGGGCGGGATACGGGCTTGGGGGGCGCCACGGGGGCGGCCGAGCCCCCCCCCCGCCCCGAGGAGGATTGGGGGGGAGGCGGGGGGGACTGGGGTGCGAGGGGGACAGGGCGGTGGGACGCGGGTGGGGACAAGGACGCGAGTGTCGGGGTGTAGGGGGTGCTGTTGGGGGGGTGATGGGGACCCCAATGTGGGGGGTGATGGGGGGGACCCCAACGCGGGGGGTGACGGGGCAGCCTGATGCACATGGGGACAAGGACACGAGTGTCAGGGGGTGCAGGGGACCCTTTTCAGGGGGGTGACAGGGGGGACCCCAACACGTGGGGGGTGACAATGGGGACCCCAACACGTGGGGGGTGACAACGAGGACCCCAATGTGGGGGGTGACAACGAGGACCCCAATGTGGGGGGTGACAATGGGGACCCCAACACGTGGGGGGTGACAACGAGGACCCCAATGTGGGGGGTGACAATGGGGACCCCAATACGCGGGGTGACCGCACGCCCTGCCACCGATGGTGACAGTGACCTGGGGACACCGGGGACCCTGCCACCCAGGGTGACACCACCACGCGAGTGACAGCACCCCTCACGTGCGTGGTGACAGGGACCCGGGTGCCTGGGGACGCTGCCGCCCAGGGTGACACCCACACGGAGGGGACAGCGGCCCAGCACCCGAGGGACCCTGCCACCCAGGCTGCCGCCCGCACGTAGGTGCCAGCACACCCTGCCGCACCCGGCGACAAGGACCCAAGGGCCACGGGGAGGGGACACGGGGGACAAATGGGGACACGGGGGGACAGAAAGGGACACGGGGGGACAGACGGGGACGACCCCGAGGCGCACCGAGCTCCCCAAACCCCGCTACGTCCGCGGCGGGTGCCGGGGCCGCCCGCCCCCTGGGGTGCCGGCGACAACGGGGTGCCGGTGACACCGGGGTGACACCGGGGTGACACCGGGGTGACGGTACCTCCTTGATGAGCTCCGACTGGCCCACGGTGTAGCTGTAGTTGGCGATGAGGGTGGCGATGCCCACGTAGGAGCGCACGAGCTCGGCCAGCAGGCGCAGGATGGTGGAGGTGGGCATCAGCGGCTTGGAGCCGCCCTTGGCGCGCTGCCGCTCCTCGCCCCGCTCGCCCTCCTTCTCCTTGCGCCCCTCGCGGCCCTCCTCGGGGCTGGCTGCTGCAGGGGGGGCAGTTAGGGGGGGGTGGGGGGTTTTCGGGGGGATTGGGGATGGGGAGGGGGCGTTGGGGGGACGAGGGGACGGGGAGATGGCGGGGGGTGTCGGGGCTTGGGACATGGAGGGGATGTCGGGGGGTGAGGGGATGTGGAGGGGGCATTGGGGGGGCGAGGGGACGGGAAGGGGTTGTCGGGGGGCGAGGGGATGGGGAGGGGATGTCGGGGGGGGTCAGGGGGCTTGGGGACGGGGAGGGGACGTTGGGGGACAAGGGGATGTGGAGGGGGCATTGGGAGCCGAGGGGACAGGGAGGGGATGTGCTGGGGACATTGGGGGGCACGGGGAGGGGGCGTTGGGGGCTTGGGGACATGCGGGGGACGTGCTGGGGACATTGGGGGGCTCGGGGACATGGAGGGGACATTGGGGGGCAAGGGGATGGGGAAGGGGCATCGGGGGGCTTGGGGACAGGGAGGGGATGTGGAGGGGGTGTTGGGGGGGTCGAGGGGACAGGAAGGGGGCGTCAGGGGGGCGTTGGGGACCTTGGGGACGTGGAGGGGGTGTGGTGGGGACATCGGGGGGCTCAGGGACGTGGGGGGGACATTGGGGAAACAGGGGGGGCTCGGGGACGGGGAGGGGGCGTCAGGGGACTTGGGGAGGTGAAGGGGGACGTGGTGGGGACATCAGGGGGTTTAGGGGGACGGGGGGGGACGCGGGGGGGCAGCGTTATGGGGCACCTTCTCCTTGGGGCGTCCCCGACGGCGGCGTCTCCGCAGCGGCTCCGTCGGCCCCGAACACCTGAGCCTGCGGGACGTGGGGTGACGCTCAGACTCGGGGTGCCCCCTGCGCCCCCAAAACCCCTCTCCTTCCCCCCCCCCCACCCCCAAAAGCCCCCCCCCCAGACCCCACTGACGTTGATGGCGAAGCCGGCGGGGGGGTCGAAGTCGGGGGGCTGGCGCGTCAGGCTGCGGTACTGCTGGTACATGTCGTCCCCGATGTCGCTCAGCAGCTGGCTCACCTCGCTGGGCACCACCGCCTTGGGGTCCCCCTTGTCCCCTGCGGGAAATTTGGGGGAGGGGGGGGCAGGGGGTGAGGGACCCCCCCCGAGAGGGCTGGGGGGCGCCCTGGGTGCTGTTACCCGGCCGATTCCCCCCCCGGGAGCACCCCCTGGGTGTCCGTGCCCTATGAACACCCCAAATTCTCCAGCCCACGTGCGCCCCGGGTCTGCCCCGGAGGGGCACCCCAATGCCCCCCCCCGTGAGCCCCCCAATTCCTCCCCAATGCCCCCCCATCAGCCCCCAGTTCCTCCCCAATGCCCCCCAATTCTTGCCTGCCCCAATTCTCTCTCCCAAATTCCCCCCCATCCTCTCCCTCCTCCTCGTGTCCCCCAATCCTCTCCCCCTTCTTCGCACCCCCAAATTCTCCCCCCCCAAATTCTTCCTCTAATTCTCTCCCTCCTTGTGCCCCCCCAATCCTCTCCCCCCACCTTGCACCCCCAATTTTCTCCCCCCCATTTCTCTCCCTCCGAATTCTCCCCCAATTTCTTTCTCCCTTGCACCCCAATTCTCCCCTCCCCAATTCTCTCCCCCCTTGCACACCCCCAATTCTCTGCCCCCCCAAATTCTCTCCCCCTTTGTGCCCCCCAATTCTCTGCCCCCCAAATTCTCTCCCCCTTTGTGCCCCCCAATTCTCTGCCCCCCAAATTCTCTCCCCCATCTCCCTCCCCCCTTGCACCCCCATTTTTCTCCCCATTTCTCTCCCCCCCATTTCTCTCCCCCGTTGCACCCCCAATTCTCTGCCCCCCCAAATTCCCTCTCCCCATCTCTCTCCCCCCTTGCACCCCCAGTTCTCTCCCCCCTTTACGCCCCCCAATTCTTTGTCCCCCAAATTCTCTCCCCCCTTGTGACCCCCAAATTCTCTCCCCCCAATTCTCTCCCCACTTTGTGCCCCCCATTTCTCTCCCCCATCTCTCTCCCCCTCGCACCCCCATCTCTCTCCCCCCTCGCACCCCCAATTCTCTGCCCCCCCTCCCCCCTTGCACCCCCAATTCTCTGCCCCCCCAAATTCCCTCCCCCCCTCCCCCCCTCCCCCCAATTCTCTGCCCCCCATCCTCTCCCCACGCCCCCCACCCCCCAATTCTCCCCCCATTCCCCTCCCCCCCGACTCCCTCCCCTCCCCCCCGACCCCCCGACCCCCCCCGACCCCCCGGCCCCCCCAGATTTCGGGGGCGCACCCTCGTCGGGCGCGTGGTAGGCGGCCAGGGCGTTGAGCATGTCGTAGATGACCTCGCGGATGGGCTCGGGGATGGGGGGCAGCGCCGCGGGCTTGGCCGCCGTCGTCTTCACCAGCTGCACCGCGTTGGGGCCCTTGATGCGCAGGTTCTCGAACTCGTCGTCCGAGGCTGGGGGGGGGGGGAAGAGAAAAAAGGGGGGGTTAAATATTGGGGGGGGGGGTATGGGATCCTCCTCCCTCCCCAGGCACCCCCCCCCGGGGCCACAGGGGGCCGTAGGAGCCGCAGAAGTCCCGGTTTAGGCCACGGGAATGCCCAGGACCCCGAATTTGGAGTCACAGGGGCCTGGAGGATCCTCGAAACCCCAAATGCGGAGCCACAGGGACCTATGGGATCCCCAAAACCCCAAATTTGGAGCTACAGGACCTATAGGATGGTCAAAACCTCCAATTTAGAGCCACAGGGACCTATAGGACCCTCAAAACCCCAAATTTGGAGCTACAGGGACCTATAGGACCCTCAAAACCCCAAACGTGGGGCCTCAGAGACCTATAGGATCATCAAAACCCCCAATTTAGAGCCACAGGGATCTAATAGGACTCTCAAACCCTCAAATGTGGAGCTACAGGGACTATAGGACCCCAAACCTGGAGCTACAGGGACCTATAGGAACCCAAAACCCCAAATGCGGAGCCACAGGGACCTCTAGGATCCTCAAAACCCCAAATTTGGAGCTACAGGGACCTATAGGATCCTCAAAACCCCAAATTTGGAGCTACAGGGACCTATAGGATCCTCAAAACCCCAAATTTGGAGCCACAGGGACCTCTAGGATCCCCAAAACCCCGAATTTGGAGCTACAGGGACCTATAGGATCCCCAAAACCCCAAATGTGGAGCCACAGGGACCTATAGGTTCATCAAAACCTCCAATTTAGAGCCACAGGGACCTACAGGACCCCCAAACCTGGAGCTACAGGGACCTATAGGAACCCAAAACCCCAAATGCGGAGCCACAGGGACCTCTAGGATCCTCAAAACCCCAAATTCGGAGCCACCAGCACCCACGGGACCCCCAGAACCCCATTTTAGAGCCCCAAGGACCCCCAGAGCCCCTACTACAGAGCCCCAAGACCCCCCCAAAACCCTGTTTTAGAGCCCCAAGGACCCCAAACCCCCCACTTTAGAGCCCCAGGGACCCCCAAAACCCCCATTTCAGAGCCACCAGCACCTATGGGACCCCCAGAACCCCCACTTCAGAGCCCCAAGACCCCCCAAACCCCCCACTTTAGAGCCCCAGGGACCCCCAAACCCTCACTTTAGAGCCCCAGGGACCCCCAAACCCCCATTTCTGAACCACCAGCACCCATGGGACCCCCAGAACCCCCATTTTAGAGCCCCAGGGACCCCCAAGACCCCCCAAACCCCCACTTTAGAGCCCCAGGGACCCCCAAAACCCCCATTTCAGAGCAACCAGCACCCATGGGACCCCCAGAATCCCCATTTTAGAGCCCCAAGGACCCTCAAACCCCCCACTTTAGAGCCCCAAGGACCCCCAAGACCCCCCAAACCCCCATTTTAGAGCCCCAAGGACCCCCAGAGCCCTCACTTTAGAGCCTCAAGGACCCTCAAACCCCCCACTTTAGAGCCCCAAGGACCCCCAAATTCCCATTTTGGAGCCCCACGGACCCCCAAACCCCCACTTTAGAGCCCCACGGACCCCCAAACCCCCCACTTTAGAGCCCCAAGGACCCCCAAACCCCCCATTTCCGACCCACCGGCACCCCGGGGACCCCCGCGGTTTCCCCCCCCCGGAGCCTCACCGGTGCCGGAGCCGCGGGGGGCGGGCAGGGCGATGCGGATGCAGCCGGTGGCCACCTCGGTGAAGACGTGGGGGCTGCGGCAGGCGGCGGGCCCCAGCACCCGCAGGATGTAGTTGACCTCGCGCGAGCCCAGGCTGCCCGAGACCACCCCCGAGGTGGTGCTGCCGGCCCCGCTGGTGGCCGCCGAGCGCACGACCTGGGGGGGGGACACCCGGTATGGGGGGGGACACCCGGTATGGGGGGGGGGACGTGGGGGCGAGGGTCCCACGGCCCCCCCGTGGCCCCAAACCTTCGTGTCCTCCACTTTGTTCCTCGGTGGCCCCAGTCCCCTTGGCCCTAATGTCCCCCAGACCCTCGTGGCCCCCACCCCCTGTCCCCCTTCCCCCTCATCCCCATATCCCCCATCCCGCTATCCCCAATGCCCCCCAGCCCCCATCCCCTTGTCCCCAAACACCAACGTCCCCCGTGCCATCGTCCCCAACACCCCTAGACCCCCATATCCCCCATCCCCTCACCCCAATACCCCCCAGACCCTCATCCCCTTGTCCCCAATACCCCCTAGACCCCCCTATCCCCCATCCCCTCTCCCCATCCCCTCGTCCCCACCAATACCCCCCAGGCCCCCCTATCCCCCATCCCCTCGTCCCCAATACCCCTCTAGACCCCCCTATCCCCCATCCCCTCACCCCAATACCCCTCTAGACCCCCATATCCCCCTTCCCCTTGTCCCCAGCACCCCCCAGACCCCCATTCCCTCCTCCCTAATTACCCCCCAGACCCCCCTATCCCCCTTCCCCTTGTCCCGAATACCCCCCAGACCCCCCTATCCCCCATCTCCTTGTCCCTAATACCGCCGTATCCCCATCCCCTCACCCCAATACCCCCTAGACACCCTATCCCCCATCCCCTCACCCCAATGCCCCCCAGGCCCCCTATCCCCCATCCCCTCGTCCCCAATACCCCCAGACCCCCGTATCCCCCCATCCTCACCCCAATACCCCCCAGACCCCCCTATCCCCCATCCCCTCGTCCTCAATGCCCCCCAGACCCCCCTATCCCCCATCCCCTTGTCCCTAATGCCCCCATATCCCCCATCCCCTCGTCCCCAATGCCCCCCAGACCCCCTTTTCCCCCATCCCCTCACCCCGATACCCCCCTAGACCCCCATATCCCCCTTCCCCTTGTCCCCAGCACCCCCCAGACCCCCCATTCCCTCCTCCCTAATACCCCCCAGACCCCCCTATCCCCCATCCCCTTGTCCCTAATGCCCCCGTATCCCCCATCCCCTCACCCCAATACCCCTCTAGACCCCCCTATCCCCCATCCCCTCGTCCTCAATGCCCCCCAGACCCCTGTATCCCCCATCCCCTCACCCCAATACCCCTCTAGACCCCCGTATCCCCCATCCCCTCACCCCAATACCCCCCTAGACCCCCCTATCCCCCATCCCCCCGCCACCTCTCCCCCCCGCCACCCCCTCTCCCCCCCCCGCCCCGCCGTTTCCCCTACAGTTTCAACCCCGCACCTTCTCCATGGTGTGCCGCAGGGTGCAGGGGTCCTCGATGATGTGCCGGAAGAGGAGGGTGACGAGCGGGGTGAAGCCGGTGAAGCCGGAGCTCTGCGTGAGGCCCAGGATGGTGCGGGTGCTGCGCAGCTCGGCGAAGAGCAGGGCGTGCTTGTGGTGCCGGGTGAGGCGCAGGCAGAGGCGCAGGGTGGCGTGCAGGGTGTCGGGGTCCACGGGGACCCCCAGCATGCTGACGCACGCCCGCAGCACCGCCGGCACCGCTTCCTCCGCCAGGCCCCGCACCGGGGCCTCCGCGCCCCCGGCCTCCGCGCCGCCTTCCGAGGCCGCCGCCGCCGCCTCCGCCGGGGGCTCCGCCGGCGCCGGCGCCGCCTCCGGGGCTGCTTCGTCCTCTGCTGATGGGGGTTCTGGGGAGGGGGGGGGACATGGGGGTTGTGTGGGCCCCCTGTAAGCTGGGGACCCCCCCGTAAGCTGGGGAACCCCCCTGCGGACTCCAAATCGCTCCCCCCGCCCGCCCCCCGGCCTCCGCCTTGCTCCTCCCAGCTCCCCGGGATTTCCCCTACAGCGCCCCCCGCGTCCCCCCCAAACCCCGTATCCCACCTGCATGCAGGGGGGCAGGAAGAAGGGCTCGATCTTGCCCCCCCTCCCCAAAAACCTGGGACAACCCCCCCCCCCCCAAATACGGACCTCTTCTTCCTCCCCCCCCCCAGGGCCTCCACATCCTCCCCCAGCCCCACGTCCCCCCTACTTCCCCCCCCATATGCCCCAGACCCCCCCAGGTTTGGGGGTACAGGGATCGGGGGGGTCACTCTTGCCCCCCTAAAACCCTGGGACCCCCCCCCCCATTGCCTCTGGGACCCCCCCAGGGTCTCCAAACCCCTCGCTGCCTCCATCACCCCCCCGCAAGACCCCACTGCCCTCTGAGGGTACAGGGATAAGGGGGCTCTCTTGCACCCCAATAACCTGTGACACCCCCCCCCCAACAACCTGGGACCCCCCCACACACAACCTGGGCCCCCCCCAACAACCTGGGCCCCCCCCCAACAACCTGAGACCCCCCCCCCCCCCACTTCTACAACCACCCCCCAGCCTCCAACCCACCCCCAAACCCCACTACACCCCCCCACCACCCCCTTACACCCCCCCCGCCAAGCCCCCCCCGCCCCATAACCCCCCCCTATTCACCTCCCACGCCCCCCCCGATCAAACCGTGCCCCCCCCACGCCCCCCCGTACCCCCTCCGGCCTCCTCCTTGGCCCGTCCGGGCGTCTCCTCGGTCGCCCGCTCGCTCTCGGCCGCGCCGCCTTTGCCCGCCCGGGGGGCTCGCAGCAGCGTCAGCATCACGGGGCGCCGGTTCCCCGTCTCCTCGTTCACCTTTACGGGGCGCGGGGGGGGCAAACATTCAACCGAGGGGGGGCGACAAGGCCCTGAGGGGGCTCGGGGCCCTCTCCCAGCGCTCCCAGTACCTGCACCATGGTGGTGAACTGGACGGTGTAGCGGCGGCGGCCGGCGGTGAAGCGGACGCTGGTCTCGCCGGCGCGCCAGGCGGCGTCGATGGTGCTGTTGTTGCTGGCGCTGTAGCTGCACCAGCGCCCCGAGCGGTCGTCGAACCAGCGCCAGTTGTTGCCGTTGGCCTGCAGGTACTGCGGGGGGGGCACGATAAAAAGGCGGGGGGCACGATAAGGATGGGGGCACGATAAGTTTGGGGGAGACGCGGTACGTTAAGGGGGATCCGCGATAGGGAAGGGGGGACGCAGTAGGGGCGTCCCCGCGGGGGCACGGATGGCGCTGTGCCTGTAGGACGGGGGATGCGCTTCTGGAGGGGTCGGGGGGGCCCCCCCAGCGTCCCTCGTACCCCCCCAGCGTCCCTCGTACCCCCCCAGCGTCCCTCGTACCCCCCCGTGATGCCAAATCCTCCCCCCGAGGTTCTCTGTGGGCCCCCCAGGGATGGGTCCCGCACTCCAGCACTCCCTGTCCCCAACAAGACGACCCCGTGTTCCCCCCCCCAGCCCCACATCCCTACTCCCAAAGCCCACATCCCTCCCCGAGACCCATATCCCCCCCCAAATAATCATATCCCCCCAAACGTCCCTAATTCCCTCCCAAAATATATCACCCCCAAACCCCATACTACTTACATCCCCTCGACCCCCCCCAAATCCTTTATAACTCCCCCAAAATGCCTTATAACCCCCCCAAAATCCCTTATAGCACCCCCCAAAACCCCTTATATACCCCTAAATCTCTTATATCCCCCCTAAAATCCCCTATATCCCCCCTAAAACCCCTCATACCCCCCAAAAATCCTTTATATCCCCCCCCAAATTCCTTATACCCCCCCTAAAATAAAATCCCTGCGTCCCCCCCGCTAAAATAAAAGCCCTACGTTGTCCCGTACCACCCCCCCATCAAAATAAAAGCCCCAAATCCCTCCCCAGGGCCTTGCACTCCCGCGTGCCCCCCCCCGAAGCCGCGTGGCCCCCCCCCGGACGCCCTCACCTTATTCATCTGCGCCCTGCGCTTGGAGGACACGGCCGTCTTCTCGTAGAAGTCGATGAGCAGCAGGACGGGGGTGATCCACCTGGGGGGGGGACACACAAAGGAGGTTGAGGAGGGGTGCTGAGGGATTTGGGGGGGTTGGGGGGGTGCGGGGGGGTCCTTACTTGGGGGTCTGCACCTCCTTGTGCTCCTTGGCGGCTTGCAGGCAGGGCTGCACCACCTCCAGCAGCTTGATGAGGACGTCCAGCACGCAGCTCGACTCCACCACGCGGGCGCACGGCAGCTTCAGCTCCTGCACGGGTCGAGGGGGGGGCACCAGGCATTGGGGACCCCCCCTCCAAAACCCCCAATCCCTTTTCAACCCCAAAACCCCAGGTTTGGGTTCACAAAGCCAGATTTTAGGGCTTTGGGAAGACGCCGCCAACGTTGACGCAACACGTTGCGCGTCATCCTAAGGCGCACAGCAGCTTCAGCTCCTGCATGGATTAAGGGGGGGGCACCAGGCATTGGGGACCCCCCCTCCAAAACCCCCAATCCCTTTTCAACCCCAAAACCCCAGGTTCGGGTTCACAAAGCCGGATTTTAGGGCTTTGGGAAGACGCTGCCAACATTGATGCAACGCGTTGCGCGTCATGCTAAGGCGCACAGCAGCTTCAGCTCCTGCACGGATTGAGGGGGGGGCACTAGCATTTGGGAGCCCCCCTCCAAAACCCCAATCCCTTTTCCACCCCAAAACCCCAGGTTTGGGTTCACAAAGCCGGATTTTAGGGCTTTGGGAAGACGCCGCCAACGTTGACGCAACACGTTGCGCGTCATCCTAAGGCGCACAGCAGCTTCAGCTCCTGCATGGATTGAGGGGGGGGCACTAGCATTGGGGACCCCCCCTCCAAAACCCCCAATCCCTTTTCCACCCCAAAACCCCAGGTTTGGGTTCACAAAGCTGCATTTTAGGGCTTTGGGAAGACGCCGCCAATGTTGACGCAACGGTGGAGTGCTCGCAACGCCGCGTCGCGCATCATCCTAACGCCCCGTGGCGCCCCAAAAAGCGCTGGGAGGGGCCCCAAAACGCACTGCCCCCCCAAAAAAGAGACTCACCTCAAAGAGCAGGGTGAGGAGCAGGATGCGGGTGGCCAGGTTGGAGGCTTGGGGCAGCGTGGCCATCTGGCTGATCCACTCCGACACCGTCTTGGTGTCGCTGGTGGTGAGCGGCAGCGCCGCCTTGATGAGGACGTCGGCCGCTTCCCACACCTCAAAAATTCAACCGGGGTTGGGGTGGGGGGCGCCGGGAGACCCTTGGGTGGGGGGGAGAGGAGCCGCGGGGGTGTCGCGGAGCCCCCCCCGCCCCCTTTTTTTTTTTTGTTACCTGTTTGACCACCTGCTTGAGGATGGAGTCGCGATAGGCGGCCCCGTTGCGCTTGACGGCCGTCATGATGAGGTCGCAGACGCGGTAGACGGTGTCGGGGAGCTCGTCGAGGAGCTGGGAGCAGCCGGGCAGCATGGTGTCGGTGAAGGCCAGCAGCTCGGCCGGCTCCAGCGGCTCGGCCCCCTCGAATTTCTCCAGGCACTTGGCCTCCTCTTCCTCCTGGCGCTCGCGGGCACGCCGCTCCTCCTCCTCCTTGCGGCAGGCGGCCTCCTGCGGCGGGGGGGGAGGCGAAGGGGGTGAGCGAAAAATTAGGAAAAACGGGGGGTTACTGGGGGAGGTGGGGACGTGGAAACGCAAAATGGGGAGGTATGGGGTGAGGTGAGGACGTAAAATGTAGAGGGGGGAGGTGAGAAGGGTGTATGGGGCGAGAGGAGGGCGTGGGGTGGAAAATGGGGGTTTTTGGGGGAGACGGGGACGTGGGGATGTGAAACGGGGGTGTATGGGGCGAAATGGGGTGTATAGGGCCACAAAACACATGTATTGGGTGAGATGGGGATGTGGGACGCCATGGGGACGTGAATAGAGACATAGGGATGCAAAATGGGGGCATATGGGGTGAAATAGGGACTTGTGGACGTATAACGGGGATATGTGGGGTGAGACGGGGACGTAGGATACAAAGTGAGGACGTGGGGACGTAAAAGAGGGATGGGGGGACACAAAATGGGGACACGTGGGGTGAGACATGGACGTGGGGACACAAGACAGGGATGTGTGGACACAAAATGAGGATGTGCTGGGTGAAGTGGGGATATGGGATGCAAAACGGGGACATGTTGGGCAAGATAGGGACTAGGAAGGCAAAATGGGGACATAGGGACACAAAATGAGAGCATATGGGGTGAGATGGGGACGTGGGGACACAGAACAAGGACACGGGGCATAAAATGTGGATGTAGGGACAAGAAATATGGATGTACGAAGCAAAATAAGGATGCGGGGACAGAAAACGGGGATTTGGGGAGAGAATATGGGGGTGTATTGGGCGAGATGGGGATGTGGGACTCAAAATGGGAACACGGGGACATAAAACAGGGATGTGGGGACACAAAACAAGGACGTATGGTGAAGATGGAGACGTGGGGACACAAAACGAGGGTGTATTGGGCAAAACAGGGACGGAGGGACATAAAATGGGGACGTAAGAAGGGAGATGGGGATGTGGGGACGCAAAATGGGGACGTACGGGGCAAGACAGGGAAGCGAGGACACAAAATGAGGACGTGAGGGCACCAAATGGGGGTGCAGGGACACAAAACGGGGGCTTAAGACGCAAGATGTGGTTGTGGGGACACAGAACGGGGACGTGTAGGGCAAGCTGGGGATGTAGGGACACAAAATGGGGACGTATAGGGCAAGCTGGGGATGTAGGGACACAAAACGGGGACGTATAGGGCAAGCTGGGGATTTAGGGACACAAAACGGGGACGTATAGGGCAAGCTGGGGATGCAGGGACACAAAACGGGGACGTATAGGGCAAGCTGGGGATTTAGGGACACGAAACGGGGATGGGGGACACGAGACCGGGATGGGGGGGACAAGATAACGACGTGGGGACACAAAAGAGGGATGCGAGGGGCGAAATGGGGGTGCTGGGGGGGGGGAAGACGGCGCCCTGGGGCTCCCACCCCAAACCCCGCGGGTCTCCGGCCCCGTTACCTCGGGGACTCGGCCCGCTGGTCCATGGGGATGTCCTGGCCCAGCGACATGGCGATGGCGCGCATCATCTGGTCCTCCTCCGACATGCTGAGGTCCTGGGGGGGCCGGGGGGGGCGGGTGAGGGGCTGGGGGCGGAGCTGGGGACCCTTTTCGGGGGGTCGCGCCCCGTCCTTACCCGCACGACGCCCCCCATGAGGGGAGGGGGGTGGGTGAGCAGGTACTCGGTCGCCTGCTCCATGGTGTTGGTGTTGAGCAGCGCCTCCATGGCGTGCTCCCGGGAGAAGCCCATGTCCATCAGCTGGGGGGAGAGGGGAAAAAGGGTCACGGGGGGGCTAAAAGGGTCACGGGGGGGCTAAAAGGGGCTGGGGGGGCATCAAGAGGGGGATTAGGGGGGGAAAAATAGGGAGCCCAAAGGGTTAGGGGAAATAAAAGGATGAAGAAAGGGATTGAAAAGGGGTTTTGGATAAGGAAAGGGTTTTGGGGGGGAGAATAGGGGTTTTGGGGGGGGGGGAGAACAAGGAAAGGGTTTTGGGGGGGGGAGAACAAGGAAAGGGTTTTGGGGGGGGGAGAACAAGAAAAAGGGTTTTGGGGAGAAAAAATAAGGAAAGGTTTTTTGGAGAAGAATAAGGGGTTTGGGGAGGAAGAAAGGGTTTTGGGGAAAGAAGGGAAACAAGGGGGTTTTGGGGGAAAGAAGGAAAAAGGGGGTTTTGGGGGGGGGGACAGGGAAAAAGGGGGTTTTGGGGAGGGACAGGGAAAAAGGGGGTTTTGGGGAGGGACAGGGAAAAAGGGGGTTTTGGGGAGGGACAGGGAAAAAGGGGGTTTTGGGGAGGGACAGGGAAAAAGGGGGTTTGGGGGAAAGAAAGGAAAAAAGGGGGTTTTGGGGGAAAGAAAGGAAAAAAGGGGGTTTTGGGGGAAAGAAAGGAAAAAAGGGGGTTTTGGGGGGGGAAAGGGAAAAAGGGGGTTTTGGGGGGGGAAAGGGAAAAAGGGGGTTTTGGGGGGGGAAGGGAAAAGGGGGTTTTGGGGGGGGAAAGGGAAAAAGGGGGTTTTAGGGGAAAGAAAGGAAAAAAGGGGTTTTGGGGGAAAGAAAGGGAAAAAGGGGGTTTTGGGGGAAAGAAAGGGAAAAAGGGGGTTTTAGGGGAAAGAAAGGGAAAAAGGGGGTTTTAGGGGAAAGAAAGGGAAAAAGGGGGTTTTAGGGGAAAGAAAGGGAAAAAGGGGGGGTTTTAGGGGAAAGAAAGGGAAAAAGGGGGGGTTTTAGGGGAAAGGGAAAAAGGGGGGGTTTTAGGGGAAAGAAAGGGAAAAAGGGGGTTTTAGGGGAAAGAAAGGGAAAAAGGGGGTTTTAGGGGAAAGAAAGGGAAAAAGGGGGTTTTAGGGAAAGAAAGGGAAAAAGGGGGGTTTTTAAGGGAAAGAAAGGGAAAATGGGGGGGTTTTAGGGGAAAAGGACCAAGGAAAGGGTCGGGGGCGCCACAAGAAGCCCCCCCCCCGTTTCCGGGCTCCCACCTGCTGCAGCTGCTGCTGGTTGACCTGGGGCTCGCGGCGGGGGCCCCCTTCCTCGCCGCCCGCCTCCTCCTCGCCCCGCGGCCCCTCGCGCTCCCGGCCCAGGCGCTCGCGGATGAGGGGCTCGCCCCGCAGGATGTGGCACAGGATGGCCAGCATCGACTCGGCCATGCGGCCCCCGTACACCTTCAGCGGGCGCCGGTTCCACAGCTGCTTGATGCAGGTGAAGGCTGCCTGAACGGGGGCAAAAAACCCCAAAAAAGTGGGTTATCGGGGGCCTGGGGGGACCCCACGTTCCCCGTGGCACGAGGTGTCGAGGGGCCGATTGGGCTCTTCGGCGGGGTCTTGAGGTTTTGCGGGATTTTTGTGTCCTGTTCGGGTCCTCCCCCACGTTAACAGGGATCCCCCAAAATCTCCTAAACGGGACCCCAAATCCCTTCCGTGGCTCCTTGTGTCCTTGCGGTCCCCTTTATCCCCTAGGTGTGCCCCCCCAAATCCCTAAACAGGACCCTAAATCCCTTCCGTAGCCCTTCACGCCCTTATGGTCTCCTGTATCCCCTCTGCGTGCCCCCCAAAATCTCCTAAATGGGACCCCAAATCCCTTCCGTGGCTCCTCGTGTCCTTGCAGTTCCCTTTATCCCCTAGGTATGACCCCCCCAAAATCTCCTAAACGGGACCCCAAATCCCTTTGGTGACCCTTCAAGTCCCGTGTCCTCTCTGCGTACCCCCCAAAATTTTCTGAGTAGGACCCCAAATCCCTTCCACGGCTCCTCAAGTCCCTGCAGTCCCCTGCATCCTCTCTGTGTGCCCCCCAAAATCTCCTAAACGAGACCCCAAGTCCCTTCCACGGCCCCTCAAGACCTTAACATCCTCCCCAAGTCCCCAGGGCTCCCCAAAATCTCCGTGTGGCCCCCAAAAAGCTCCATGGGGCATCACAAAACACTACAGGTCGCCCCAAAGCCTTCACAGCACCCCCAAAACCCTCATGGGGTCATCACCAACCTCTACAGGTCCCCCCAAAAACCTTCACAGCCCCCCAAAACCTCTGTGGGGCATCACCAACCTCTACAGGTCCCCCCCCAAACCTCTGCGGGGCATCACCAACCTCTACAGGTCCCCCCAAAAACCTTCACAGCCCCCCAAAACCTCTGTAGGACATCACCAACCTCTACAGACCCCCCCCAAAACCTCTGCGGGGCATCACCAATCTCTAGAGGTCCCCCCAAAAACCTTCATAGCCCCCCAAAACCCCTGGGGGGCATCACCAACCTCTACAGGACGCCCCAAAATCTCTGTGGGGTCCCCCAAAACCTCCCTGGGGGCATCACCAACCTCTACAGGTCCCCCAAAACCTCCACAGGACATCCCCAACCACTACAGATCCCCCCCAAAACCTTCCCGGGGCCCCCCCCAGACCTTCTGGGTGACGACGAGGAAGCGCAGGGCGCTGAAGTGGGGCTGCCCGTGGCCGGGGGCCTTGGCGGGGAGGGCGTGGGGGGACTCGAGCACGGTGCTGGGGTTCACCATCTTCTCCACCAGCATCAGCCACGCGTCCAGGAACTCCCCGGTGCCGTCGGGGAGCTCGGGGTGCTCCAGCCCCTCGGCCACCGGCACCTTGCCCCCCATGGAGAGCGCCCAGTTGAAGGTCCTGGGGGAGAAAGGGGAGGATGGAGGGGGTTAAAGGGGCGTCGCGGAGCCCCCACCCCAAAATAAAAGAGCGGGGAGGATTTGGGGGGACCCCGGGGGGGGGTTCGGGGGCTCACTCGAAGAGGGCGTTGTGGCCGCCGGAGCAGAGGAACTTCTGCAGCATCAGGTGGTAGGGGAACTTGCGCTCGTCGAACAGCATCGGGGAGGTGAAGCCCACCGAGCAGATGAAGAACGTCAGCCTGGGGGCGGGGCGGGGTGGGGGGATGAGGCCACGCCCCCCAACCACGCCCACCAACCACACCCAAGCCCCGCCCCACCCTATTGGACCCATCCCTTGCCACTAGGGGCAGCCGCGTGAAGCTCGGCCCCCACCCCATGCACCCCCTCCGTTGGCCCCACCCCTTCCCTTGACCCCACCCCCCAAGCCCCACCCCTTTGCGTTGACCCCACCCCTTCCCTTGGCCCCACCCCCCCAAGCCCCACCCCTTCCATTGGCTCCACCCCTTGACCCCACCCCTTCCCCTCGACCAAACCTCTTCCGTCAACCCCACTGCACCCAGCAACCCCACCCCAGCCCCGCCCCTCCCCTCGACCACACCCACTCAAGCCCCGCCCCTTCCATTGACCCCTCCCACCTAAGCCCACCCCTTCCATCGACTCCACCCACCCAAGCCCCGCCCCTTTTGACCCCACCCCTTGACCCCACCCCTTCCACCAACCCAACCCCACCCATCACCCCCACCCCAACCTCAACCCTTCCCTTGACCCCACCCCTTCCCCAACCCCACCCACCCAAGCCCCGCCCCTTCCCTTGAACCCCACCCACCCAAGCCCCACCCCTTCCATTGACTCCACCCACTCAAGCCCCGCTCCTTCCCCCAACCCAATGCTCAACCCTTCCATTGACCCCACCCCTTCCCCAACCCCACCCACGCCCCACCCCTTCCATTGACTCCACCCACTCAAGCCCCACCCCTTCCCTTGACCCCCACCCACTCAAGCCACGCCCCTTCCCATTGACCCCACCCAAGCCCCGCCCCTTCCCATTGACCCCACCCCTTCCCCAACCCAACGTTCAACCCTTCCCTTGACCCCACGCCTTCCCCAACCCCACCCACCCAAGCCCCGCCCCTTCCATTGACTCCACCCACTCAAGCCCTGCCCCTTCCCTTGAACCCCACCCACTCAAGCCCCGCCCCTTCCCATTGACCCACCCCTTCCCCAACCCCACACTCAACTCTTCCCTTGACCCCACCCCTTCCCCAACCCCACCCACTCAAGCCCCACCCCTTCCATTGACTCCACCCACTCGAGCCCCACCCCTTCCCTTGAACCCCACCCAAGCCCCGCCCCTTCCCATTGACCCCACCCCTTCCCCAACCCAACACTCAACCCTTCCCTTGACCCCACCCCTTCCCCAACCCCACCCACCCAAGCCCCACCCCTTCCAGTGACCCCACCCCCTCGAACCCAAGCCCCGCCCCTTCCCTTGACCCCGCCCCCCTCCAGCCCCGCCCCCCCGGGCTCACCGGAAGCGGGGGGTGGGGGTGTAGGGGGGCGGCTGCCAGCTGAGCCCCTTGGTCAGCAGCTTGGTGAGGGCGGAGGCGGTGGCGCGGGCGGCGGGCGTGGGGGCGGGCGCGGCGCTGGCGGCGTGGTGGCTGCGGCGCTGCCGCACCGGCGAGCCCACGCACAGCTTCACCAGCAGCCCGAAGAGCTCGGCCAGCGCCCGGCCCAAGCGTGACGAGGCTGCGGGCCAGGGGGAAGACAGGGCAGCGTTGGCTGGGGGTCCCCCCCCCGGGTCTCCTCTCCACCCCAAACCCCCCTACGGCGAGCCTTTGTTGGCCCCAGTTGAGCTGTACCCCAAAATCTGGGCTCCCCCCCTTCATTTGTGGGGACCCCAGGGTCTCCTCTCCACCCCAAACCCCCCGCCGGTGAGCCCTCGTTGACCTCAATTGAGTTGTACCCCAAAAGTTGGGTTCCCCCCTTCTTTATTGGGGACCCCAAGGTCTCCTCTCCACCCCCAAGACCCCAAAATCAAGCTCTTATTGACCTCCCCTAAGAGACACCCCAAAATCTGGGCTCCCTCCTTTCATTTTTAGGGACTCCAGGGCCTCCTCTCCACCCCAAACCCTCCCACCCGTGAGCCCCTACTGACCTCCATTGAGCTGTACCCCAAAATCTGGGCTCCACCCCTTCATTTTGGGGGAACCCAGGGTCTCTTCTCAGCCCCAAACCCCCCTATGGTGAGCCCTCGTTGACCTCAACTGAGTTGTACCCCAAAATCTGGGCTCCCCCCTTCATTTTTGGGGACCCCAGGGTCTCCTCTCCCCAAGAGAAACCCCAGTCCCTTGCCTCCCCCCTCTACCCCATTTTGGGGACCCCCCCAGTGTCTACTTCCCCCCCCCCCCCACCCCCGTAACAGAGGACCCCACAGTGCCCCCCCACCACCCTGAGACCCCAAACCTCCCCCCAGTACCTCCCCCCTCCACGCCGTGCCCCAAAACCTCGCGCTATAGGGCCGCGGGGACCTCCCCTCGATATCGGGGACCCCCCAGGGCGTGGGGGGGGGCTCACCCGACAGCAGGGGCTTGATCTGCTTGATGCGGGCGGCCATGGCGGGGGTGATTTTGGCTTTGCCTTTAGGGTCGGCGGCGCTGGGCTCGTCCGTCTCCATGGGGGCCAGCGCCTCGCTGTCCAGCCCCATCCCCTCCAGCAGCCCCTGGGTGGGGGGCTCGGGGCCCGGCCCCTCGGCCTCGCCTTCTGCAACGGGGTTGGGGGAGGTTTGGGACCCCCCCCTGATAAAGGGTGGGGGTCTCCCGGCCCCCCCCCCCGGCCGCTTACCCGCTCGCTTGCCCCCTTGGGGTGGGCTGGGGGCCGCTTTCTCCTCCTTGGGGACCAGCTTCTGCATGTCGGCCTGGCCGAATTCGCAGCCGGGGGGGAGGCTACAAAAAGGGGGGGGGAGTCAGTGGGGGTGCCCCCCAGCAAAGGGGGTGCCCCCCAGATTCGGGGGTGCCCCCCTGGATTGGCAGGGGGGGGGACCCCCAGTGCTGCGGCACCCGGTCCCGGAGCCCGACACTGGGGTATCCCGTAGGGAAGGTAGCCCAAGGTGGGGGGGGGGAAATATCCCGAGGGGGGGTCCTCACCCCCCCAGCACCCCAAAATCCCTCCCGTGCATCCCCAGAGCCCCCCCCCAAAGTCCTAGCCCCCCCCAGCACCCAGTAGCCCCCCTCCTTCCAGTTATTTGGGGGACTTCAGCAGTGCCCCCCCCCTTCTCCCTGACACCCCCCAGACCCCTCCTGGGTGCCCCCCGCCCCCCCAAACACCCCCAAACCCCTTCTGGGTGCTCCCTGCCCCCCCAAACACCCCCCAGACCCCTCCTGGGTGCCCCCTGCCCCCCCCAAACACCCCCCAAACCCCTCCTGGGTGCCCCCTGCCCCCCAAAACACCCCCCAAAACCTCTCCTGGGTGCCCCCTGCCCCCCCACACACACCCCCAGACCCCTCCTGGGTGCCCCCTGCCCCCCCCAGACACCCCCCAAACCCCTCCTGGGTGCCCCCCGCCCCCCCAGACACCCCCCAAACCCCTGATGGGGGCCCCCCAGACCCCTCCTGGGTGCCCCCTGCCCCCCCCAAAACACCTCCCAGACCCCTCCTGGGTGCCCCCCGCCCCCCCAGACACCCCCCAAACCCCTGATGGGGGCCTCCCAGACCCCTCCTGGGTGCCCCCTGCCCCCCCCAGACCCCTCCCGGGTGCCCCCCCCCACCTATTTGGGGTGCAGAGGGACAGCAGCACGGTGCTCTCCCACACCAGCGAGCAGTACAGCTGGCTCAGCTTCCCCAGCACGCTCAGCCCCAGCTGCGAGCCCCACTGGTTCACCGAGATGGCCCGGATCTCGCTCTGAAAACACGAAAAAAATGGAAAATAAAAACAAACGGCTGCCGGCGAGCGCCCAAAACGCCCCTTTTTCCCCCCCAAAACCCCACCGCCCCGCTGCCTACCTGCCCCACGCGGCAGGTGTGGACGAACATCATGATGTAGGCGTGGGCGGCCGTCAGGGCGTGCAGCAGGGGGGTGGCCTGGGCCGAGAGGGTGGCGTCGGGGACGCTGCCGGCCCCCGCCAGCTCCCGCAGCAGCACCGAGCCCCCCGGCGCCTCGATGGGGCGGTGCAGGGGCTCCAGCGCCGACAGCACGGCGTCCAGCTGCAGCAGGCCCTCCTGCAGCACCTTGGGCTCGTGGGACAGGGTCTGCGAGGGAAAAAGGCCGCTGGGAGCCCAGCCCGGGGCTCGGCGCCCCTGGGGAACCCCCCCCATCTGCCCTCCCGGACCCCCCGTCTGCCCAACCCCGGGGTTGATTTTTCCTTTTTGCGGGGTTTATTTTCCTCCCCTACCCTATTTCCCTCCCCAGAAGCATGCGTTTTCCTCCCCTACCCCATCTTCCTCCCCAAAAAAACTGTTTATTTTCCTCCCCCACCCCATCTTTCCCCACTAAAAAGTCTTTATTTTCCTCCCCTACCCTATTTCCCTCCCCAAAAGCATTTATTTTCCTCCCCTACCCCATCTCCCCCCCAAAAAAAGTCTTTATTTTCCTCCCCTACCTCATCTTTCCCCTCCAAAAAGCACTGATTTTCCTCCCCTCCCCTACTTCCCTCCCCAAAAACATTTGATTTTCCTCCCCTACCCCATCTTTCCCCCCAAAAAGTGTTTATTTTCCTCCCCTACCCTATTTCCCTCCCCCAAAGCATTTACTCTCCTCCCCTACCCCACTAAAAAGCGTCTCTTTTCCTCCACTACCTCATTTCTCCTACCCAAAAACGTATTTATTTTCCTCCCCTACCCTATTTCCCTCCCCAAAAGCATTTATTCTCCTTCCCTACCCCATCCTTCCCCCCAAAAACTGTCTATTTTCCTCCCCTACCCCATTTTTCCAAAAAAAGGTCTTTATTTTCCTCCCATACCCCATTTTCCCCCCTCCAAAAGCGTTTATTTTCCTCCCCTATCCCCCCCCCGAAATGTTTATTTCCCCCCCTTACCCTATTTTTCACCCCCCTCCCGGTATTTATTTTCCTCCTGTACCCCATTTTTCCCCCACCCCAGCATTTATCCCCCCCCCAAACTCTATTTTTCCCCCACCCCAGTGATTATTTACCCCCCATGCCCTATTTTTTCTCCTTATCCCGGTGTTTATTTTCCCCCCATACCCTATTTGCCCCCCCCAGTGTTTATTTTTTCCCTTTCCTGGTGTTTATTGTCCTCCCAAATCCTATTTTTCCCCCACCCTGGTGTTTATTCCCCCCCCCAAACCCTACTTCCCCATCTCCTGGTATTTATTTCCCCCTAAACCCTATTTTATACCCCTCCTCCTATTTGTTTTCCCCCCATACCCCATTTTTCCCATCTCCTGGTATTTAATTTCCCCCCTGCACCCCATTTCCAACTCCCCCCCCCGTTATTTCTTCCCCCCCAAACCCTGCTTCCCCCCCCCCAGTATTTATTTCCCCCTAAACCCTATTTTTCCCCATCTCCTGGTATTTATTTTCCCCCATACCTTATTTTTCCCCCCTTCCTAGTATTTATTTCCCCCCCACACCCCATTTTCCCCATCTCCTGGTATTTAATTCCCCCCCTGCACCCCATTCCCCCCCCCCCACTGTTTATTCCCCTGCTATACCCCATTTCCCCCCCTCCCCCGGTATTTATTTCCCCCCAATACCCCATTCCACCCCCCCAGTATTTATTTCTCCCCCACACCCCATTTTTCCCCATCTCCTGGTATTTAATTCCCCCCCTGCACCCCATTTCCCCCCCCCCTCGATATTTATTCCCCCTCCAAACCCTATTCCCCCCCCCCAGGTATTTATTTCCCCCCCATACCCCATTTCCCCTTCTCCTGTTATTCATTTCCCCCCCCATACCCTATTCCCCCCCCCAGTATTTATTTCCCCCCCATACCCCATTTTCCCCCATCTCCTGGTATTTATTTCCCCCAATACTCCATTCTCCCCCCCGTATTTATTTCCCCCCCCCCCATTTCTCCCCATCTCCTTTCATTTAATCCCCCCCCGCACCCCATTTCCCCCCCCCCCGCCATTTACTCCCCCTCCACACCCTATTTCCCCCCCTCCCCACTCCCTTCTCCCCCCAATACCCCCCAATTTTCTCTCGGGGGGGGGTCCGTGCCCCCCCCGACCCCTACCAGGATGGATTTGCAGACGCCGGCCACCGCCTGGCAGGCGGCCGAGGTGGGGAAGTCGACGGGGAGGTTGGGGAGCCCCAGGATGGTGACGAGGGGCCGCAGCCCCCGCTGCGCCACGAACTCCTGGCAGTGGTCGTCCGTCGTGTTGTTGCTCAGGATCGACTCCACGAATTTCATCTGGGGGGGGGGCAAACACCGAAAAAAAAGGGGGTCAGGGGGGGTCTCCAGAGCCCTCCGCGGCCCCCAAAATCCCCCCCTCTATGCCCGGCCCCAAAATCCCCTTCCTATTGCCCTAAACCCCCGTTTCCCCCCCAAATTCCCCCCCAAGACACCCCAAAATCGTAATCTCCCAACCCCAATCCATGACCCGAAACCCTTGTGTGCCCCCCAAGACCCCCCCCAAAACCCCTTCCTATTCCCCAAATCCACGTCCCCCCAAAACCTCCAAGTCCCCCTAAAAAACCCTTCCCATTCCCCAAACCCCCTCCACATCCCCCCAAACCCCCTCCACGCCCCCCAAACCCCCTCCATGCCCCCCAAAAACCCCTCCCATAAAAAACCCCCTCCCCATTCCCTTAAACCCGTGTCCCCCTCAAAACCCCCCTCCGCATCCCCCAAACCCCCTCCCCATACCCCAACCCCCCCACACCCCACAAATCCCCCTTGTGCCCCCCTAGAACCCCCTCAGATCCCCCCTGTGCCCCCCCAAACCTCCCCAAAACCCCCCCACGCCCCCCAACTCCCCCTTGTGTCCCCCCAAACCCCCCCCACGCCCCTCAAATCTCTCGTGCCCCCCTCAAAACACCCCCCATATCCCCCAAATCCCACCCCAAAACCCCCCTGTGCCCCCCAAAACCCTCCCATACCCCCCAAAACCTCCCTTTGGCCCCCCCACACCTTCCCATGCACCCCAAATGCTCCCCACATGCCCCAAAATCCCCCTTGTATCCCCCTAAACCCCCCCACGCCCCTCAAATCCCCCCTGTGCCCCCCCCAAATCCCCCCTTTGGCCCCCCAGCACCCTCCCATGCCCCCCAAATCCTCCCCACATGCCCCAAATCCCCCTTGTGTCCCCCCAAAACCCCCCCACGCCCCTCAAATCCCCCCGTGCCCCCCCAAATCCCCCTTGTGCCCCCCCAAATCCCCCCTAAAACCCTCCTCTGTCCCCCGAAATGCCCCCTGTGCCCCCCCAAGCCCCCCCCCAACCCACCACATTGAGGATGTAGTCCATCAGCGGGATGGGGATGCGCTCCTCCGTGCCCACCACCCTAAAAACAACATGGGGGGGGGGGCACCAAAATAAGGGCTTTGGCCCCGTTACGCGTGCGTCCCCCCCCCCCAAAAAATTTTGGGGTGAAGCTCACTGCTGGCTGGGCTCGGCCTCGCTCTGCTGCGTGGCGCTGAAGCTCTGCATGGCCTGCACCTCTTCCTCCTCCTCATCCTCGCTCGACGCCTCCTCGGCGGCGTGGGGGGAGCGCGGGGGGGGCGCGGCGGCCGTGCCATCCGCCTTCTGCATGGAGGGCTTCTGGCAGATGTACTTGGGGTCCCGGCCCAGGCTGCAGATCTCCTCCAGGAGCTGGGGGGGGGCACGGAAATAAAGTCGGGGGGGGCACGGAAAAAGGAGGGGGGGGGAAACGTTAGGGGGTTCAGGGGAGATTTGGGAGGGTTTGGGGGGGGACAGAAGAGAGTTGGGATATAGGGGGGGAAGATATGTCAGGGATTTGGGGGGGCAGAAGAGGGTTGGGGATTTGGG
>NW_028153607.1:27500-51565 GCF_964211835.1 Anser anser | reverse complement strand
CGTAAAGGCTCCCCCAGGGAGTTCAGGTGTACCCAAAGGCTTCCGCTGAGAGCACTTTTTGATGGCAGAAAGTGGCACCGTACGTGTTTTTTCGGGTCTAACTCGGGTTCAGCTTCTTGTTCCGGTTAGGCTTATGTTTAGGGTTGTTAGGAAAGAGTGAAGACGCAGAGTCCTGTTGAGTGTGGGGTTGCGTAAAGGCTCCCCCAGGGAGTTCAGGTGTACCCAAAGGCTTCCGCTGAGAGCACTTTTGGATGGCAGAAAGTGGCACCGTACGTGTTTTTTCGGGTCTAACTCGGGTTCAGCTTCTTGTTGCGGTTAGGCTTATGTTTAGGGTTGTTAGGAAAGAGTGAAGACGCTGAGTCCTGTTGAGTGTGGGGTTGCGTAAAGGCTCCCCCAGGGAGTTCAGGTGTACCCAAAGGCTTCCGCTGAGAGCACTTTTGGATGGCAGAAAGTGGCACCGTACGTGTTTTTTCGGGTCTAACTCGGGTTGAGCTTCTTGTTGCGGTTAGGGTTATGTTTAGGGTTGTTAGGAAAGAGTGAAGACGCTGAGTCCTGTTGAGTGTGGGGTTGCGTAAAGGCTCCCCCAGGGAATTCAGGTGTACCCAAAGGCTTCCGCTGAGAGCACTTTTTGATGGCAGAAAGTGGCACCGTACGTGTTTTTTCGGGTCTACCTCGGGTTGAGCTTCTTGTTGCGGTTAGGGTTATGTTTATGGTTGTTAGGAAAGAGTGAAGACGCAGAGTCCTGTTGAGTGTGGGGTTGCGTAAAGGCTCCCCCAGGGAGTTCAGGTGTACCCAAAGGCTTCCGCTGAGAGCACTTTTTGATGGCAGAAAGTGGCACCGTACGTGTTTTTTCGGGTCTAACTCGGGTTCAGCTTCTTGTTGCGGTTAGGGTTATGTTTAGGGTTGTTAGGAAAGAGTGAAGACGCAGAGTCCTGTTGAGTGTGGGGTTGCGTAAAGGCTCCCCCAGGGAGTTCAGGTGTACCCAAAGGCTTCCGCTGAGAGCACTTTTTGATGGCAGAAAGTGGCACCGTACGTGTTTTTTCGGGTCTAACTCGGGTTCAGCTTCTTGTTCCGGTTAGGCTTATGTTTAGGGTTGTTAGGAAAGAGTGAAGACGCAGAGTCCTGTTGAGTGTGGGGTTGCGTAAAGGCTCCCCCAGGGAGTTCAGGTGTACCCAAAGGCTTCCGCTGAGAGCACTTTTGGATGGCAGAAAGTGGCACCGTACGTGTTTTTTCGGGTCTACCTCGGGTTCAGCTTCTTGTTGCGGTTAGGGTTATGTTTAGGGTTGTTAGGAAAGAGTGAAGACGCAGAGTCCTGTTGAGTGTGGGGTTGCGTAAAGGCTCCCCCAGGGAGTTCAGGTGTAGCCAAAGGCTTCCGCTGAGAGCACTTTTTGATGGCAGAAAGTGGCACCGTACGTGTTTTTTCGGGTCTAACTCGGGTTCAGCTTCTTGTTGCGGTTAGGGTTATGTTTAGGGTTGTTAGGAAAGAGTGAAGACGCAGAGTCCTGTTGAGTGTGGGGTTGCGTAAAGGCTCCCCCAGGGAGTTCAGGTGTACCCAAAGGCTTCCGCTGAGAGCACTTTTTGATGGCAGAAAGTGGCACCGTACGTGTTTTTTCGGGTCTAACTCGGGTTGAGCTTCTTGTTCCGGTTAGGCTTATGTTTAGGGTTGTGAGGAAAGAGTGAAGACGCAGAGTCCTGTTGAGTGTGGGGTTGCGTAAAGGCTCCCCCAGGGAGTTCAGGTGTACCCAAAGGCTTCCGCTCAGAGCACTTTTTGATGGCAGAAAGTGGCACCGTACGTGTTTTTTCGGGTCTAACTCGGGTTCAGCTTCTTGTTGCGGTTAGGGTTATGTTTAGGGTTGTTAGGAAAGAGTGAAGACGCAGAGTCCTGTTTAGTGTGGGGTTGCGTAAAGGCTCCCCCAGGGAGTTCAGGTGTACCCAAAGGCTTCCGCTGAGAGCACTTTTGGATGGCAGAAAGTGGCACCGTACGTGTTTTTTCGGGTCTAACTCGGGTTGAGCTTCTTGTTCCGGTTAGGCTTATGTTTAGGGTTGTTAGGAAAGAGTGAAGACGCAGAGTCCTGTTGAGTGTGGGGTTGCGTAAAGGCTCCCCCAGGGAGTTCAGGTGTACCCAAAGGCTTCCGCTGAGAGCACTTTTTGATGGCAGAAAGTGGCACCGTACGTGTTTTTTCGGGTCTAACTCGGGTTCAGCTTCTTGTTGCGGTTAGGGTTATGTTTAGGGTTGTTAGGAAAGAGTGAAGACGCAGAGTCCTGTTGAGTGTGGGGTTGCGTAAAGGCTCCCCCAGGGAGTTCAGGTGTACCCAAAGGCTTCCGCTGAGAGCACTTTTGGATGGCAGAAAGTGGCACCGTACGTGTTTTTTCGGGTCTAACTCGGGTTCAGCTTCTTGTTGCGGTTAGGGTTATGTTTAGGGTTGTTAGGAAAGAGTGAAGACGCAGAGTCCTGTTGAGTGTGGGGTTGCGTAAAGGCTCCCCCAGGGAGTTCAGGTGTACCCAAAGGCTTCCGCTGAGAGCACTTTTGGATGGCAGAAAGTGGCACCGTACGTGTTTTTTCGGGTCTAACTCGGGTTCAGCTTCTTGTTGCGGTTAGGCTTATGTTTAGGGTTGTTAGGAAAGAGTGAAGACGCAGAGTCCTGTTGAGTGTGGGGTTGCGTAAAGGCTCCCCCAGGGAGTTCAGGTGTACCCAAAGGCTTCCGCTGAGAGCACTTTTGGATGGCAGAAAGTGGCACCGTACGTGTTTTTTCGGGTCTAACTCGGGTTGAGCTTCTTGTTGCGGTTAGGGTTATGTTTAGGGTTGTTAGGAAAGAGTGAAGACGCTGAGTCCTGTTGAGTGTGGGGTTGCGTAAAGGCTCCCCCAGGGAATTCAGGTGTACCCAAAGGCTTCCGCTGAGAGCACTTTTTGATGGCAGAAAGTGGCACCGTACGTGTTTTTTCGGGTCTACCTCGGGTTGAGCTTCTTGTTGCGGTTAGGGTTATGTTTATGGTTGTTAGGAAAGAGTGAAGACGCAGAGTCCTGTTGAGTGTGGGGTTGCGTAAAGGCTCCCCCAGGGAGTTCAGGTGTACCCAAAGGCTTCCGCTGAGAGCACTTTTTGATGGCAGAAAGTGGCACCGTACGTGTTTTTTCGGGTCTAACTCGGGTTGAGCTTCTTGTTGCGGTTAGGGTTATGTTTAGGGTTGTTAGGAAAGAGTGAAGACGCAGAGTCCTGTTGAGTGTGGGGTTGCGTAAAGGCTCCCCCAGGGAGTTCAGGTGTACCCAAAGGCTTCCGCTGAGAGCACTTTTTGATGGCAGAAAGTGGCACCGTACGTGTTTTTTCGGGTCTAACTCGGGTTCAGCTTCTTGTTGCGGTTAGGCTTATGTTTAGGGTTGTTAGGAAAGAGTGAAGACGCAGAGTCCTGTTGAGTGTGGGGTTGCGTAAAGGCTCCCCCAGGGAGTTCAGGTGTACCCAAAGGCTTCCGCTGAGAGCACTTTTGGATGGCAGAAAGTGGCACCGTACGTGTTTTTTCGGGTCTACCTCGGGTTGAGCTTCTTGTTGCGGTTAGGGTTATGTTTAGGGTTGTTAGGAAAGAGTGAAGACGCAGAGTCCTGTTGAGTGTGGGGTTGCGTAAAGGCTCCCCCAGGGAGTTCAGGTGTAGCCAAAGGCTTCCGCTGAGAGCACTTTTTGATGGCAGAAAGTGGCACCGTACGTGTTTTTTCGGGTCTAACTCGGGTTCAGCTTCTTGTTGCGGTTAGGGTTATGTTTAGGGTTGTTAGGAAAGAGTGAAGACGCAGAGTCCTGTTGAGTGTGGGGTTGCGTAAAGGCTCCCCCAGGGAGTTCAGGTGTACCCAAAGGCTTCCGCTGAGAGCACTTTTTGATGGCAGAAAGTGGCACCGTACGTGTTTTTTCGGGTCTAACTCGGGTTGAGCTTCTTGTTCCGGTTAGGCTTATGTTTAGGGTTGTGAGGAAAGAGTGAAGACGCAGAGTCCTGTTGAGTGTGGGGTTGCGTAAAGGCTCCCCCAGGGAGTTCAGGTGTACCCAAAGGCTTCCGCTGAGAGCACTTTTTGATGGCAGAAAGTGGCACCGTACGTGTTTTTTCGGGTCTAACTCGGGTTCAGCTTCTTGTTGCGGTTAGGGTTATGTTTAGGGTTGTTAGGAAAGAGTGAAGACGCAGAGTCCTGTTGAGTGTGGGGTTGCGTAAAGGCTCCCCCAGGGAGTTCAGGTGTACCCAAAGGCTTCCGCTGAGAGCACTTTTTGATGGCAGAAAGTGGCACCGTACGTGTTTTTTCGGGTCTAACTCGGGTTCAGCTTCTTGTTCCGGTTAGGGTTATGTTTAGGGTTGTTAGGAAAGAGTGAAGACGCAGAGTCCTGTTGAGTGTGGGGTTGCGTAAAGGCTCCCCCAGGGAGTTCAGGTGTACCCAAAGGCTTCCGCTGAGAGCACTTTTTGATGGCAGAAAGTGGCACCGTACGTGTTTTTTCGGGTCTAACTCGGGTTCAGCTTCTTGTTGCGGTTAGGCTTATGTTTAGGGTTGTTAGGAAAGAGTGAAGACGCAGAGTCCTGTTGAGTGTGGGGTTGCGTAAAGGCTCCCCCAGGGAGTTCAGGTGTACCCAAAGGCTTCCGCTGAGAGCACTTTTGGATGGCAGAAAGTGGCACCGTACGTGTTTTTTCGGGTCTAACTCGGGTTGAGCTTCTTGTTGCGGTTAGGGTTATGTTTAGGGTTGTTAGGAAAGAGTGAAGACGCTGAGTCCTGTTGAGTGTGGGGTTGCGTAAAGGCTCCCCCAGGGAATTCAGGTGTACCCAAAGGCTTCCGCTGAGAGCACTTTTTGATGGCAGAAAGTGGCACCGTACGTGTTTTTTCGGGTCTACCTCGGGTTGAGCTTCTTGTTGCGGTTAGGGTTATGTTTATGGTTGTTAGGAAAGAGTGAAGACGCAGAGTCCTGTTGAGTGTGGGGTTGCGTAAAGGCTCCCCCAGGGAGTTCAGGTGTACCCAAAGGCTTCCGCTGAGAGCACTTTTTGATGGCAGAAAGTGGCACCGTACGTGTTTTTTCGGGTCTAACTCGGGTTCAGCTTCTTGTTGCGGTTAGGGTTATGTTTAGGGTTGTTAGGAAAGAGTGAAGACGCAGAGTCCTGTTGAGTGTGGGGTTGCGTAAAGGCTCCCCCAGGGAGTTCAGGTGTACCCAAAGGCTTCCGCTGAGAGCACTTTTTGATGGCAGAAAGTGGCACCGTACGTGTTTTTTCGGGTCTAACTCGGGTTCAGCTTCTTGTTCCGGTTAGGCTTATGTTTAGGGTTGTTAGGAAAGAGTGAAGACGCAGAGTCCTGTTGAGTGTGGGGTTGCGTAAAGGCTCCCCCAGGGAGTTCAGGTGTACCCAAAGGCTTCCGCTGAGAGCACTTTTGGATGGCAGAAAGTGGCACCGTACGTGTTTTTTCGGGTCTACCTCGGGTTCAGCTTCTTGTTGCGGTTAGGGTTATGTTTAGGGTTGTTAGGAAAGAGTGAAGACGCAGAGTCCTGTTGAGTGTGGGGTTGCGTAAAGGCTCCCCCAGGGAGTTCAGGTGTAGCCAAAGGCTTCCGCTGAGAGCACTTTTTGATGGCAGAAAGTGGCACCGTACGTGTTTTTTCGGGTCTAACTCGGGTTCAGCTTCTTGTTGCGGTTAGGGTTATGTTTAGGGTTGTTAGGAAAGAGTGAAGACGCAGAGTCCTGTTGAGTGTGGGGTTGCGTAAAGGCTCCCCCAGGGAGTTCAGGTGTACCCAAAGGCTTCCGCTGAGAGCACTTTTTGATGGCAGAAAGTGGCACCGTACGTGTTTTTTCGGGTCTAACTCGGGTTGAGCTTCTTGTTCCGGTTAGGCTTATGTTTAGGGTTGTTAGGAAAGAGTGAAGACGCAGAGTCCTGTTGAGTGTGGGGTTGCGTAAAGGCTCCCCCAGGGAGTTCAGGTGTACCCAAAGGCTTCCGCTGAGAGCACTTTTTGATGGCAGAAAGTGGCACCGTACGTGTTTTTTCGGGTCTAACTCGGGTTCAGCTTCTTGTTGCGGTTAGGGTTATGTTTAGGGTTGTTAGGAAAGAGTGAAGACGCAGAGTCCTGTTGAGTGTGGGGTTGCGTAAAGGCTCCCCCAGGGAGTTCAGGTGTACCCAAAGGCTTCCGCTGAGAGCACTTTTGGATGGCAGAAAGTGGCACCGTACGTGTTTTTTCGGGTCTAACTCGGGTTCAGCTTCTTGTTGCGGTTAGGGTTATGTTTAGGGTTGTTAGGAAAGAGTGAAGACGCAGAGTCCTGTTGAGTGTGGGGTTGCGTAAAGGCTCCCCCAGGGAGTTCAGGTGTACCCAAAGGCTTCCGCTGAGAGCACTTTTGGATGGCAGAAAGTGGCACCGTACGTGTTTTTTCGGGTCTAACTCGGGTTCAGCTTCTTGTTGCGGTTAGGCTTATGTTTAGGGTTGTTAGGAAAGAGTGAAGACGCAGAGTCCTGTTGAGTGTGGGGTTGCGTAAAGGCTCCCCCAGGGAATTCAGGTGTACCCAAAGGCTTCCGCTGAGAGCACTTTTGGATGGCAGAAAGTGGCACCGTACGTGTTTTTTCGGGTCTAACTCGGGTTCAGCTTCTTGTTGCGGTTAGGCTTATGTTTAGGGTTGTTAGGAAAGAGTGAAGACGCAGAGTCCTGTTGAGTGTGGGGTTGCGTAAAGGCTCCCCCAGGGAGTTCAGGTGTACCCAAAGGCTTCCGCTGAGAGCACTTTTTGATGGCAGAAAGTGGCACCGTACGTGTTTTTTCGGGTCTAACTCGGGTTGAGCTTCTTGTTGCGGTTAGGGTTATGTTTAGGGTTGTTAGGAAAGAGTGAAGACGCTGAGTCCTGTTGAGTGTGGGGTTGCGTAAAGGCTCCCCCAGGGAGTTCAGGTGTACCCAAAGGCTTCCGCTGAGAGCACTTTTGGATGGCAGAAAGTGGCACCGTACGTGTTTTTTCGGGTCTAACTCGGGTTCAGCTTCTTGTTGCGGTTAGGGTTATGTTTAGGGTTGTTAGGAAAGAGTGAAGACGCAGAGTCCTGTTGAGTGTGGGGTTGCGTAAAGGCTCCCCCAGGGAGTTCAGGTGTACCCAAAGGCTTCCGCTGAGAGCACTTTTTGATGGCAGAAAGTGGCACCGTACGTGTTTTTTCGGGTCTAACTCGGGTTCAGCTTCTTGTTGCGGTTAGGGTTATGTTTAGGGTTGTTAGGAAAGAGTGAAGACGCAGAGTCCTGTTGAGTGTGGGGTTGCGTAAAGGCTCCCCCAGGGAGTTCAGGTGTACCCAAAGGCTTCCGCTGAGAGCACTTTTTGATGGCAGAAAGTGGCACCGTACGTGTTTTTTCGGGTCTAACTCGGGTTCAGCTTCTTGTTGCGGTTAGGGTTATGTTTAGGGTTGTTAGGAAAGAGTGAAGACGCAGAGTCCTGTTGAGTGTGGGGTTGCGTAAAGGCTCCCCCAGGGAGTTCAGGTGTACCCAAAGGCTTCCGCTGAGAGCACTTTTTGATGGCAGAAAGTGGCACCGTACGTGTTTTTTCGGGTCTAACTCGGGTTCAGCTTCTTGTTGCGGTTAGGGTTATGTTTAGGGTTGTTAGGAAAGAGTGAAGACGCAGAGTCCTGTTGAGTGTGGGGTTGCGTAAAGGCTCCCCCAGGGAGTTCAGGTGTACCCAAAGGCTTCCGCTGAGAGCACTTTTGGATGGCAGAAAGTGGCACCGTACGTGTTTTTTCGGGTCTAACTCGGGTTCAGCTTCTTGTTGCGGTTAGGGTTATGTTTAGGGTTGTTAGGAAAGAGTGAAGACGCAGAGTCCTGTTGAGTGTGGGGTTGCGTAAAGGCTCCCCCAGGGAGTTCAGGTGTACCCAAAGGCTTCCGCTGAGAGCACTTTTGGATGGCAGAAAGTGGCACCGTACGTGTTTTTTCGGGTCTAACTCGGGTTCAGCTTCTTGTTCCGGTTAGGGTTATGTTTAGGGTTGTTAGGAAAGAGTGAAGACGCAGAGTCCTGTTGAGTGTGGGGTTGCGTAAAGGCTCCCCCAGGGAGTTCAGGTGTACCCAAAGGCTTCCGCTGAGAGCACTTTTGGATGGCAGAAAGTGGCACCGTACGTGTTTTTTCGGGTCTAACTCGGGTTGAGCTTCTTGTTGCGGTTAGGGTTATGTTTAGGGTTGTTAGGAAAGAGTGAAGACGCAGAGTCCTGTTGAGTGTGGGGTTGCGTAAAGGCTCCCCCAGGGAGTTCAGGTGTACCCAAAGGCTTCCGCTGAGAGCACTTTTGGATGGCAGAAAGTGGCACCGTACGTGTTTTTTCGGGTCTAACTCGGGTTCAGCTTCTTGTTGCGGTTAGGGTTATGTTTAGGGTTGTTAGGAAAGAGTGAAGACGCAGAGTCCTGTTGAGTGTGGGGTTGCGTAAAGGCTCCCCCAGGGAGTTCAGGTGTACCCAAAGGCTTCCGCTGAGAGCACTTTTTGATGGCAGAAAGTGGCACCGTACGTGTTTTTTCGGGTCTAACTCGGGTTCAGCTTCTTGTTGCGGTTAGGGTTATGTTTAGGGTTGTTAGGAAAGAGTGAAGACGCAGAGTCCTGTTGAGTGTGGGGTTGCGTAAAGGCTCCCCCAGGGAGTTCAGGTGTACCCAAAGGCTTCCGCTGAGAGCACTTTTTGATGGCAGAAAGTGGCACCGTACGTGTTTTTTCGGGTCTAACTCGGGTTGAGCTTCTTGTTGCGGTTAGGCTTATGTTTAGGGTTGTTAGGAAAGAGTGAAGACGCAGAGTCCTGTTGAGTGTGGGGTTGCGTAAAGGCTCCCCCAGGGAGTTCAGGTGTACCCAAAGGCTTCCGCTGAGAGCACTTTTGGATGGCAGAAAGTGGCACCGTACGTGTTTTTTCGGGTCTAACTCGGGTTCAGCTTCTTGTTCCGGTTAGGGTTATGTTTAGGGTTGTTAGGAAAGAGTGAAGACGCAGAGTCCTGTTGAGTGTGGGGTTGCGTAAAGGCTCCCCCAGGGAGTTCAGGTGTACCCAAAGGCTTCCGCTGAGAGCACTTTTTGATGGCAGAAAGTGGCACCGTACGTGTTTTTTCGGGTCTAACTCGGGTTCAGCTTCTTGTTGCGGTTAGGCTTATGTTTAGGGTTGTTAGGAAAGAGTGAAGACGCAGAGTCCTGTTGAGTGTGGGGTTGCGTAAAGGCTCCCCCAGGGAGTTCAGGTGTACCCAAAGGCTTCCGCTGAGAGCACTTTTTGATGGCAGAAAGTGGCACCGTACGTGTTTTTTCGGGTCTAACTCGGGTTCAGCTTCTTGTTGCGGTTAGGGTTATGTTTAGGGTTGTTAGGAAAGAGTGAAGACGCAGAGTCCTGTTGAGTGTGGGGTTGCGTAAAGGCTCCCCCAGGGAGTTCAGGTGTACCCAAAGGCTTCCACTCAGAGCACTTTTTAATGGCAGAAAGTGGCACCGTACGTGTTTTTTCGGGTCTAACTCGGGTTCAGCTTCTTGTTGCGGTTAGGGTTATGTTTAGGGTTGTTAGGAAAGAGTGAAGACGCAGAGTCCTGTTGAGTGTGGGGTTGCGTAAAGGCTCCCCCAGGGAGTTCAGGTGTACCCAAAGGCTTCCGCTGAGAGCACTTTTTGATGGCAGAAAGTGGCACCGTACGTGTTTTTTCGGGTCTAACTCGGGTTCAGCTTCTTGTTGCGGTTAGGGTTATGTTTAGGGTTGTTAGGAAAGAGTGAAGGCGCAGAGTCCTGTTGAGTGTGGGGTTGCGTAAAGGCTCCCCCAGGGAGTTCAGGTGTACCCAAAGGCTTCCGCTGAGAGCACTTTTTGATGGCAGAAAGTGGCACCGTACGTGTTTTTTCGGGTCTAACTCGGGTTGAGCTTCTTGTTGCGGTTAGGGTTATGTTTAGGGTTGTTAGGAAAGAGTGAAGACGCAGAGTCCTGTTGAGTGTGGGGTTGCGTAAAGGCTCCCCCAGGGAGTTCAGGTGTACCCAAAGGCTTCCGCTCAGAGCACTTTTGGATGGCAGAAAGTGGCACCGTACGTGTTTTTTCGGGTCTAACTCGGGATCAGCTTCTTGTTGCGGTTAGGGTTATGTTTAGGGTTGTTAGGAAAGAGTGAAGACGCAGAGTCCTGTTGAGTGTGGGGTTGCGTAAAGGCTCCCCCAGGGAGTTCAGGTGTACCCAAAGGCTTCCGCTGAGAGCACTTTTTGATGGCAGAAAGTGGCACCGTACGTGTTTTTTCGGGTCTAACTCGGGTTGAGCTTCTTGTTCTGGTTAGGCTTATGTTTAGGAGTGTTAGGAAAGAGTGAAGACGCAGAGTCCTGTTGAGTGTGGGGTTGCGTAAAGGCTCCCCCAGGGAGTTCAGGTGTACCCAAAGGCTTCCGCTGAGAGCACTTTTGGATGGCAGAAAGTGGCACCGTACGTGTTTTTTCGGGTCTAACTCGGGTTCAGCTTCTTGTTGCGGTTAGGGTTATGTTTAGGGTTGTTAGGAAAGAGTGAAGACGCAGAGTCCTGTTGAGTGTGGGGTTGCGTAAAGGCTCCCCCAGGGAGTTCAGGTGTACCCAAAGGCTTCCGCTGAGAGCACTTTTGATGGCAGAAAGTGGCACCGTACGTGTTTTTTCGGGTCTAACTCGGGTTCAGCTTCTTGTTGCGGTTAGGGTTATGTTTAGGGTTGTTAGGAAAGAGTGAAGACGCAGAGTCCTGTTGAGTGTGGGGTTGCGTAAAGGCTCCCCCAGGGAGTTCAGGTGTACCCAAAGGCTTCCGCTGAGAGCACTTTTTGATGGCAGAAAGTGGCACCGTACGTGTTTTTTCGGGTCTAACTCGGGTTCAGCTTCTTGTTGCGGTTAGGCTTATGTTTAGGGTTGTTAGGAAAGAGTGAAGACGCAGAGTCCTGTTGAGTGTGGGGTTGCGTAAAGGCTCCCCCAGGGAGTTCAGGTGTACCCAAAGGCTTCCGCTGAGAGCACTTTTTGATGGCAGAAAGTGGCACCGTACGTGTTTTTTCGGGTCTAACTCGGGTTGAGCTTCTTGTTGCGGTTAGGGTTATGTTTAGGGTTGTTAGGAAAGAGTGAAGACGCTGAGTCCTGTTGAGTGTGGGGTTGCGTAAAGGCTCCCCCAGGGAATTCAGGTGTACCCAAAGGCTTCCGCTGAGAGCACTTTTTGATGGCAGAAAGTGGCACCGTACGTGTTTTTTCGGGTCTAACTCGGGTTCAGCTTCTTGTTGCGGTTAGGGTTATGTTTAGGGTTGTTAGGAAAGAGTGAAGACGCAGAGTCCTGTTGAGTGTGGGGTTGCGTAAAGGCTCCCCCAGGAAGTTCAGGTGTACCCAAAGGCTTCCGCTGAGAGCACTTTTTGATGGCAGAAAGTGGCACCGTACGTGTTTTTTCGGGTCTAACTCGGGTTCAGCTTCTTGTTGCGGTTAGGGTTATGTTTAGGGTTGTTAGGAAAGAGTGAAGACGCAGAGTCCTGTTGAGTGTGGGGTTGCGTAAAGGCTCCCCCAGGGAGTTCAGGTGTACCCAAAGGCTTCCGCTGAGAGCACTTTTTGATGGCAGAAAGTGGCACCGTACGTGTTTTTTCGGGTCTAACTCGGGTTCAGCTTCTTGTTCCGGTTAGGCTTATGTTTAGGGTTGTTAGGAAAGAGTGAAGACGCAGAGTCCTGTTGAGTGTGGGGTTGCGTAAAGGCTCCCCCAGGGAGTTCAGGTGTACCCAAAGGCTTCCGCTGAGAGCACTTTTTGATGGCAGAAAGTGGCACCGTACGTGTTTTTTCGGGTCTAACTCGGGTTGAGCTTCTTGTTGCGGTTAGGCTTATGTTTAGGGTTGTTAGGAAAGAGTGAAGACGCAGAGTCCTGTTGAGTGTGGGGTTGCGTAAAGGCTCCCCCAGGGAGTTCAGGTGTACCCAAAGGCTTCCGCTGAGAGCACTTTTGGATGGCAGAAAGTGGCACCGTACGTGTTTTTTCGGGTCTAACTCGGGTTGAGCTTCTTGTTGCGGTTAGGGTTATGTTTAGGGTTGTTAGGAAAGAGTGAAGACGCTGAGTCCTGTTGAGTGTGGGGTTGCGTAAAGGCTCCCCCAGGGAATTCAGGTGTACCCAAAGGCTTCCGCTGAGAGCACTTTTTGATGGCAGAAAGTGGCACCGTACGTGTTTTTTCGGGTCTACCTCGGGTTGAGCTTCTTGTTGCGGTTAGGGTTATGTTTATGGTTGTTAGGAAAGAGTGAAGACGCAGAGTCCTGTTGAGTGTGGGGTTGCGTAAAGGCTCCCCCAGGGAGTTCAGGTGTACCCAAAGGCTTCCGCTGAGAGCACTTTTTGATGGCAGAAAGTGGCACCGTACGTGTTTTTTCGGGTCTAACTCGGGTTCAGCTTCTTGTTGCGGTTAGGGTTATGTTTAGGGTTGTTAGGAAAGAGTGAAGACGCAGAGTCCTGTTGAGTGTGGGGTTGCGTAAAGGCTCCCCCAGGGAGTTCAGGTGTACCCAAAGGCTTCCGCTGAGAGCACTTTTTGATGGCAGAAAGTGGCACCGTACGTGTTTTTTCGGGTCTAACTCGGGTTCAGCTTCTTGTTCCGGTTAGGCTTATGTTTAGGGTTGTTAGGAAAGAGTGAAGACGCAGAGTCCTGTTGAGTGTGGGGTTGCGTAAAGGCTCCCCCAGGGAGTTCAGGTGTACCCAAAGGCTTCCGCTGAGAGCACTTTTTGATGGCAGAAAGTGGCACCGTACGTGTTTTTTCGGGTCTACCTCGGGTTCAGCTTCTTGTTGCGGTTAGGGTTATGTTTAGGGTTGTTAGGAAAGAGTGAAGACGCAGAGTCCTGTTGAGTGTGGGGTTGCGTAAAGGCTCCCCCAGGGAGTTCAGGTGTAGCCAAAGGCTTCCGCTGAGAGCACTTTTTGATGGCAGAAAGTGGCACCGTACGTGTTTTTTCGGGTCTAACTCGGGTTCAGCTTCTTGTTGCGGTTAGGGTTATGTTTAGGGTTGTTAGGAAAGAGTGAAGACGCAGAGTCCTGTTGAGTGTGGGGTTGCGTAAAGGCTCCCCCAGGGAGTTCAGGTGTACCCAAAGGCTTCCGCTGAGAGCACTTTTTGATGGCAGAAAGTGGCACCGTACGTGTTTTTTCGGGTCTAACTCGGGTTGAGCTTCTTGTTCCGGTTAGGCTTATGTTTAGGGTTGTGAGGAAAGAGTGAAGACGCAGAGTCCTGTTGAGTGTGGGGTTGCGTAAAGGCTCCCCCAGGGAGTTCAGGTGTACCCAAAGGCTTCCGCTCAGAGCACTTTTTGATGGCAGAAAGTGGCACCGTACGTGTTTTTTCGGGTCTAACTCGGGTTCAGCTTCTTGTTGCGGTTAGGGTTATGTTTAGGGTTGTTAGGAAAGAGTGAAGACGCAGAGTCCTGTTGAGTGTGGGGTTGCGTAAAGGCTCCCCCAGGGAGTTCAGGTGTACCCAAAGGCTTCCGCTGAGAGCACTTTTTGATGGCAGAAAGTGGCACCGTACGTGTTTTTTCGGGTCTAACTCGGGTTCAGCTTCTTGTTGCGGTTAGGGTTATGTTTAGGGTTGTTAGGAAAGAGTGAAGACGCAGAGTCCTGTTGAGTGTGGGGTTGCGTAAAGGCTCCCCCAGGGAGTTCAGGTGTACCCAAAGGCTTCCGCTGAGAGCACTTTTTGATGGCAGAAAGTGGCACCGTACGTGTTTTTTCGGGTCTAACTCGGGTTCAGCTTCTTGTTGCGGTTAGGCTTATGTTTAGGGTTGTTAGGAAAGAGTGAAGACGCAGAGTCCTGTTGAGTGTGGGGTTGCGTAAAGGCTCCCCCAGGGAGTTCAGGTGTACCCAAAGGCTTCCGCTGAGAGCACTTTTGGATGGCAGAAAGTGGCACCGTACGTGTTTTTTCGGGTCTAACTCGGGTTGAGCTTCTTGTTGCGGTTAGGGTTATGTTTAGGGTTGTTAGGAAAGAGTGAAGACGCTGAGTCCTGTTGAGTGTGGGGTTGCGTAAAGGCTCCCCCAGGGAATTCAGGTGTACCCAAAGGCTTCCGCTGAGAGCACTTTTTGATGGCAGAAAGTGGCACCGTACGTGTTTTTTCGGGTCTACCTCGGGTTGAGCTTCTTGTTGCGGTTAGGGTTATGTTTATGGTTGTTAGGAAAGAGTGAAGACGCAGAGTCCTGTTGAGTGTGGGGTTGCGTAAAGGCTCCCCCAGGGAGTTCAGGTGTACCCAAAGGCTTCCGCTGAGAGCACTTTTTGATGGCAGAAAGTGGCACCGTACGTGTTTTTTCGGGTCTAACTCGGGTTCAGCTTCTTGTTGCGGTTAGGGTTATGTTTAGGGTTGTTAGGAAAGAGTGAAGACGCAGAGTCCTGTTGAGTGTGGGGTTGCGTAAAGGCTCCCCCAGGGAGTTCAGGTGTACCCAAAGGCTTCCGCTGAGAGCACTTTTTGATGGCAGAAAGTGGCACCGTACGTGTTTTTTCGGGTCTAACTCGGGTTGAGCTTCTTGTTCCGGTTAGGCTTATGTTTAGGGTTGTTAGGAAAGAGTGAAGACGCAGAGTCCTGTTGAGTGTGGGGTTGCGTAAAGGCTCCCCCAGGGAGTTCAGGTGTACCCAAAGGCTTCCGCTGAGAGCACTTTTGGATGGCAGAAAGTGGCACCGTACGTGTTTTTTCGGGTCTAACTCGGGTTCAGCTTCTTGTTCCGGTTAGGCTTATGTTTAGGGTTGTTAGGAAAGAGTGAAGACGCAGAGTCCTGTTGAGTGTGGGGTTGCGTAAAGGCTCCCCCAGGGAGTTCAGGTGTACCCAAAGGCTTCCGCTGAGAGCACTTTTTGATGGCAGAAAGTGGCACCGTACGTGTTTTTTCGGGTCTACCTCGGGTTCAGCTTCTTGTTGCGGTTAGGGTTATGTTTAGGGTTGTTAGGAAAGAGTGAAGACGCAGAGTCCTGTTGAGTGTGGGGTTGCGTAAAGGCTCCCCCAGGGAGTTCAGGTGTAGCCAAAGGCTTCCGCTGAGAGCACTTTTTGATGGCAGAAAGTGGCACCGTACGTGTTTTTTCGGGTCTAACTCGGGTTCAGCTTCTTGTTGCGGTTAGGGTTATGTTTAGGGTTGTTAGGAAAGAGTGAAGACGCAGAGTCCTGTTGAGTGTGGGGTTGCGTAAAGGCTCCCCCAGGGAGTTCAGGTGTACCCAAAGGCTTCCGCTGAGAGCACTTTTTGATGGCAGAAAGTGGCACCGTACGTGTTTTTTCGGGTCTAACTCGGGTTGAGCTTCTTGTTCCGGTTAGGCTTATGTTTAGGGTTGTGAGGAAAGAGTGAAGACGCAGAGTCCTGTTGAGTGTGGGGTTGCGTAAAGGCTCCCCCAGGGAGTTCAGGTGTACCCAAAGGCTTCCGCTCAGAGCACTTTTTGATGGCAGAAAGTGGCACCGTACGTGTTTTTTCGGGTCTAACTCGGGTTCAGCTTCTTGTTGCGGTTAGGGTTATGTTTAGGGTTGTTAGGAAAGAGTGAAGACGCAGAGTCCTGTTGAGTGTGGGGTTGCGTAAAGGCTCCCCCAGGGAGTTCAGGTGTACCCAAAGGCTTCCGCTGAGAGCACTTTTTGATGGCAGAAAGTGGCACCGTACGTGTTTTTTCGGGTCTAACTCGGGTTCAGCTTCTTGTTCCGGTTAGGCTTATGTTTAGGGTTGTTAGGAAAGAGTGAAGACGCAGAGTCCTGTTGAGTGTGGGGTTGCGTAAAGGCTCCCCCAGGGAGTTCAGGTGTACCCAAAGGCTTCCGCTGAGAGCACTTTTTGATGGCAGAAAGTGGCACCGTACGTGTTTTTTCGGGTCTAACTCGGGTTCAGCTTCTTGTTGCGGTTAGGCTTATGTTTAGGGTTGTTAGGAAAGAGTGAAGACGCAGAGTCCTGTTGAGTGTGGGGTTGCGTAAAGGCTCCCCCAGGGAGTTCAGGTGTACCCAAAGGCTTCCGCTGAGAGCACTTTTGGATGGCAGAAAGTGGCACCGTACGTGTTTTTTCGGGTCTAACTCGGGTTGAGCTTCTTGTTGCGGTTAGGGTTATGTTTAGGGTTGTTAGGAAAGAGTGAAGACGCTGAGTCCTGTTGAGTGTGGGGTTGCGTAAAGGCTCCCCCAGGGAATTCAGGTGTACCCAAAGGCTTCCGCTGAGAGCACTTTTTGATGGCAGAAAGTGGCACCGTACGTGTTTTTTCGGGTCTACCTCGGGTTGAGCTTCTTGTTGCGGTTAGGGTTATGTTTATGGTTGTTAGGAAAGAGTGAAGACGCAGAGTCCTGTTGAGTGTGGGGTTGCGTAAAGGCTCCCCCAGGGAGTTCAGGTGTACCCAAAGGCTTCCGCTGAGAGCACTTTTTGATGGCAGAAAGTGGCACCGTACGTGTTTTTTCGGGTCTAACTCGGGTTCAGCTTCTTGTTGCGGTTAGGGTTATGTTTAGGGTTGTTAGGAAAGAGTGAAGACGCAGAGTCCTGTTGAGTGTGGGGTTGCGTAAAGGCTCCCCCAGGGAGTTCAGGTGTACCCAAAGGCTTCCGCTGAGAGCACTTTTTGATGGCAGAAAGTGGCACCGTACGTGTTTTTTCGGGTCTAACTCGGGTTCAGCTTCTTGTTCCGGTTAGGCTTATGTTTAGGGTTGTTAGGAAAGAGTGAAGACGCAGAGTCCTGTTGAGTGTGGGGTTGCGTAAAGGCTCCCCCAGGGAGTTCAGGTGTACCCAAAGGCTTCCGCTGAGAGCACTTTTGGATGGCAGAAAGTGGCACCGTACGTGTTTTTTCGGGTCTACCTCGGGTTCAGCTTCTTGTTGCGGTTAGGGTTATGTTTAGGGTTGTTAGGAAAGAGTGAAGACGCAGAGTCCTGTTGAGTGTGGGGTTGCGTAAAGGCTCCCCCAGGGAGTTCAGGTGTAGCCAAAGGCTTCCGCTGAGAGCACTTTTTGATTTGATGGCAGAAAGTGGCACCGTACGTGTTTTTTCGGGTCTAACTCGGGTTCAGCTTCTTGTTGCGGTTAGGGTTATGTTTAGGGTTGTTAGGAAAGAGTGAAGACGCAGAGTCCTGTTGAGTGTGGGGTTGCGTAAAGGCTCCCCCAGGGAGTTCAGGTGTACCCAAAGGCTTCCGCTGAGAGCACTTTTTGATGGCAGAAAGTGGCACCGTACGTGTTTTTCGGGTCTAACTCGGGTTGAGCTTCTTGTTCCGGTTAGGCTTATGTTTAGGGTTGTGAGGAAAGAGTGAAGACGCAGAGTCCTGTTGAGTGTGGGGTTGCGTAAAGGCTCCCCAGGGAGTTCAGGTGTAGCCAAAGGCTTCCGCTGAGAGCACTTTTTGATGGCAGAAAGTGGCACCGTACGTGTTTTTTCGGGTCTAACTCGGGTTGAGCTTCTTGTTGCGGTTAGGGTTATGTTTAGGGTTGTTAGGAAAGAGTGAAGACGCAGAGTCCTGTTGAGTGTGGGGTTGTGTAAAGGCTCCCCCAGGGAGTTCAGGTGTACCCAAAGGCTTCCGCTGAGAGCACTTTTTGATGGCAGAAAGTGGCACCGTACGTGTTTTTTCGGGTCTAACTCGGGTTCAGCTTCTTGTTGCGGTTAGGGTTATGTTTAGGGTTGTTAGGAAAGAGTGAAGACGCAGAGTCCTGTTGAGTGTGGGGTTGCGTAAAGGCTCCCCCAGGGAGTTCAGGTGTACCCAAAGGCTTCCGCTGAGAGCACTTTTTGATGGCAGAAAGTGGCACCGTACGTGTTTTTTCGGGTCTAACTCGGGTTCAGCTTCTTGTTGCGGTTAGGGTTATGTTTAGGGTTGTTAGGAAAGAGTGAAGACGCAGAGTCCTGTTGAGTGTGGGGTTGCGTAAAGGCTCCCCCAGGGAGTTCAGGTGTAGCCAAAGGCTTCCGCTGAGAGCACTTTTTGATGGCAGAAAGTGGCACCGTACGTGTTTTTCGGGTCTAACTCGGGTTCAGCTTCTTGTTGCGGTTAGGGTTATGTTTAGGGTTGTTAGGAAAGAGTGAAGACGCAGAGTCCTGTTGAGTGTGGGGTTGCGTAAAGGCTCCCCCAGGGAGTTCAGGTGTACCCAAAGGCTTCCGCTGAGAGCACTTTTTGATGGCAGAAAGTGGCACCGTACGTGTTTTTCGGGTCTAACTCGGGTTCAGCTTCTTGTTGCGGTTAGGTTTATGTTTAGGGTTGTTAGGAAAGAGTGAAGACGCAGAGTCCTGTTGAGTGTGGGGTTGCGTAAAGGCTCCCCCAGGGAGTTCAGGTGTACCCAAAGGCTTCCGCTGAGAGCACTTTTGGATGGCAGAAAGTGGCACCGTACGTGTTTTTCGGGTCTAACTCGGGTTCAGCTTCTTGTTCCGGTTAGGGTTATGTTTAGGGTTGTTAGGAAAGAGTGAAGACGCAGAGTCCTGTTGAGTGTGGGGTTGCGTAAAGGCTCCCCCAGGGAGTTCAGGTGTACCCAAAGGCTTCCGCTGAGAGCACTTTTTGATGGCAGAAAGTGGCACCGTACGTGTTTCTTCGGGTCTAACTCGGGTTCAGCTTCTTGTTGCGGTTAGGGTTATGTTTAGGGTTGTTAGGAAAGAGTGAAGACGCAGAGTCCTGTTGAGTGTGGGGTTGCGTAAAGGCTCCCCCAGGGAGTTCAGGTGTACCCAAAGGCTTCCGCTGAGAGCACTTTTGGATGGCAGAAAGTGGCACCGTACGTGTTTTTTCGGGTCTAACTCGGGTTCAGCTTCTTGTTGCGGTTAGGGTTATGTTTAGGGTTGTTAGGAAAGAGTGAAGACGCAGAGTCCTGTTGAGTGTGGGGTTGCGTAAAGGCTCCCCCAGGGAGTTCAGGTGTACCCAAAGGCTTCCGCTGAGAGCACTTTTTGATGGCAGAAAGTGGCACCGTACGTGTTTTTTCGGGTCTAACTCGGGTTCAGCTTCTTGTTGCGGTTAGGGTTATGTTTAGGGTTGTTAGGAAAGTGTGAAGACGCAGAGTCCTGTTGAGTGTGGGATTGCGTAAAGGCTCCCCCAGGGAGTTCAGGTGTACCCAAAGGCTTCCGCTGAGAGCACTTTTGGATGGCAGAAAGTGGCACCGTACGTGTTTTTTCGGGTCTAACTCGGGTTCAGCTTCTTGTTGCGGTTAGGGTTATGTTTAGGGTTGTTAGGAAAGAGTGAAGACGCAGAGTCCTGTTGAGTGTGGGGTTGCGTAAAGGCTCCCCCAGGGAGTTCAGGTGTACCCAAAGGCTTCCGCTGAGAGCACTTTTTGATGGCAGAAAGTGGCACCGTACGTGTTTCTTCGGGTCTAACTCGGGTTGAGCTTCTTGTTGCGGTTAGGGTTATGTTTAGGGTTGTTAGGAAAGAGTGAAGACGCAGAGTCCTGTTGAGTGTGGGGTTGCGTAAAGGCTCCCCCAGGGAGTTCAGGTGTACCCAAAGGCTTCCGCTCAGAGCACTTTTGGATGGCAGAAAGTGGCACCGTACGTGTTTTTTCGGGTCTACCTCGGGTTCAGCTTCTTGTTGCGGTTAGGGTTATGTTTAGGGTTGTTAGGAAAGAGTGAAGACGCAGAGTCCTGTTGAGTGTGGGGTTGCGTAAAGGCTCCCCCAGGGAGTTCAGGTGTACCCAAAGGCTTCCGCTGAGAGCAGTTTTGGATGGCAGAAAGTGGCACCGTACGTGTTTTTTTCGGGTCTAACTCGGGTTCAGCTTCTTGTTGCGGTTAGGGTTATGTTTAGGGTTGTTAGGAAAGAGTGAAGACGCAGAGTCCTGTTGAGTGTGGGGTTGCGTAAAGGCTCCCCCAGGGAGTTCAGGTGTACCCAAAGGCTTCCGCTGAGAGCACTTTTTGATGGCAGAAAGTGGCACCGTACGTGTTTTTTCGGGTCTAACTCGGGTTCAGCTTCTTGTTGCGGTTAGGCTTATGTTTAGGGTTGTTAGGAAAGAGTGAAGACGCAGAGTCCTGTTGAGTGTGGGGTTGCGTAAAGGCTCCCCCAGGGAGTTCAGGTGTACCCAAAGGCTTCCGCTGAGAGCACTTTTGGATGGCAGAAAGTGGCACCGTACGTGTTTTTTCGGGTCTAACTCGGGTTGAGCTTCTTGTTGCGGTTAGGGTTATGTTTAGGGTTGTTAGGAAAGAGTGAAGACGCAGAGTCCTGTTGAGTGTGGGGTTGCGTAAAGGCTCCCCCAGGGAGTTCAGGTGTACCCAAAGGCTTCCGCTGAGAGCACTTTTTGATGGCAGAAAGTGGCACCGTACGTGTTTTTTCGGGTCTAACTCGGGTTCAGCTTCTTGTTGCGGTTAGGGTTATGTTTAGGGTTGTTAGGAAAGAGTGAAGACGCAGAGTCCTGTTGAGTGTGGGGTTGCGTAAAGGCTCCCCCAGGGAGTTCAGGTGTACCCAAAGGCTTCCGCTGAGAGCACTTTTTGATGGCAGAAAGTGGCACCGTACGTGTTTTTTCGGGTCTAACTCGGGTTGAGCTTCTTGTTGCGGTTAGGGTTATGTTTAGGGTTGTTAGGAAAGAGTGAAGACGCAGAGTCCTGTTGAGTGTGGGGTTGCGTAAAGGCTCCCCCAGGGAGTTCAGGTGTACCCAAAGGCTTCCGCTGAGAGCACTTTTTGATGGCAGAAAGTGGCACCGTACGTGTTTTTTCGGGTCTAACTCGGGTTCAGCTTCTTGTTGCGGTTAGGGTTATGTTTAGGGTTGTTAGGAAAGAGTGAAGACGCAGAGTCCTGTTGAGTGTGGGGTTGCGTAAAGGCTCCCCCAGGGAGTTCAGGTGTACCCAAAGGCTTCCGCTGAGAGCACTTTTGGATGGCAGAAAGTGGCACCGTACGTGTTTTTTCGGGTCTAACTCGGGTTCAGCTTCTTGTTGCGGTTAGGGTTATGTTTAGGGTTGTTAGGAAAGAGTGAAGACGCAGAGTCCTGTTGAGTGTGGGGTTGCGTAAAGGCTCCCCCAGGGAGTTCAGGTGTACCCAAAGGCTTCCGCTGAGAGCACTTTTGGATGGCAGAAAGTGGCACCGTACGTGTTTTTTCGGGTCTAACTCGGGTTGAGCTTCTTGTTGCGGTTAGGGTTATGTTTAGGGTTGTTAGGAAAGAGTGAAGACGCAGAGTCCTGTTTAGTGTGGGGTTGCTTAAAGGCTCCCCCAGGGAATTCAGGTGTACCCAAAGGCTTCCGCTGAGAGCACTTTTTGATGGCAGAAAGTGGCACCGTACGTGTTTTTTCGGGTCTAACTCGGGTTGAGCTTCTTGTTGCGGTTAGGGTTATGTTTAGGGTTGTTAGGAAAGAGTGAAGACGCAGAGTCCTGTTGAGTGTGGGGTTGCGTAAAGGCTCCCCCAGGGAGTTCAGGTGTACCCAAAGGCTTCCGCTGAGAGCACTTTTTGATGGCAGAAAGTGGCACCGTACGTGTTTTTTCGGGTCTAACTCGGGTTCAGCTTCTTGTTGCGGTTAGGGTTATGTTTAGGGTTGTTAGGAAAGAGTGAAGACGCAGAGTCCTGTTGAGTGTGGGGTTGCGTAAAGGCTCCCCCAGGGAGTTCAGGTGTACCCAAAGGCTTCCGCTGAGAGCACTTTTGGATGGCAGAAAGTGGCACCGTACGTGTTTTTTCGGGTCTAACTCGGGTTCAGCTTCTTGTTGCGGTTAGGGTTATGTTTAGGGTTGTTAGGAAAGAGTGAAGACGCAGAGTCCTGTTGAGTGTGGGGTTGCGTAAAGGCTCCCCCAGGGAGTTCAGGTGTACCCAAAGGCTTCCGCTGAGAGCACTTTTTGATGGCAGAAAGTGGCACCGTACGTGTTTTTTCGGGTCTAACTCGGGTTCAGCTTCTTGTTGCGGTTAGGGTTATGTTTAGGGTTGTTAGGAAAGAGTGAAGACGCAGAGTCCTGTTGAGTGTGGGGTTGCGTAAAGGCTCCCCCAGGGAGTTCAGGTGTAGCCAAAGGCTTCCGCTGAGAGCACTTTTTGATGGCAGAAAGTGGCACCGTACGTGTTTTTTCGGGTCTAACTCGGGTTCAGCTTCTTGTTGCGGTTAGGGTTATGTTTAGGGTTGTTAGGAAAGAGTGAAGACGCAGAGTCCTGTTGAGTGTGGGGTTGCGTAAAGGCTCCCCCAGGGAGTTCAGGTGTACCCAAAGGCTTCCGCTGAGAGCACTTTTGGATGGCAGAAAGTGGCACCGTACATGTTTTTTCGGGTCTAACTCGGGTTCAGCTTCTTGTTGCGGTTAGGGTTATGTTTAGGGTTGTTAGGAAAGAGTGAAGACGCAGAGTCCTGTTGAGTGTGGGGTTGCGTAAAGGCTCCCCCAGGGAGTTCAGGTGTACCCAAAGGCTTCCGCTGAGAGCACTTTTGGATGGCAGAAAGTGGCACCGTACGTGTTTTTTCGGGTCTAACTCGGGTTGAGCTTCTTGTTGCGGTTAGGGTTATGTTTAGGGTTGTTAGGAAAGAGTGAAGACGCAGAGTCCTGTTGAGTGTGGGGTTGCGTAAAGGCTCCCCCAGGGAGTTCAGGTGTACCCAAAGGCTTCCGCTGAGAGCACTTTTTGATGGCAGAAAGTGGCACCGTACGTGTTTTTTCGGGTCTAACTCGGGTTCAGCTTCTTGTTGCGGTTAGGGTTATGTTTAGGGTTGTTAGGAAAGAGTGAAGACGCAGAGTCCTGTTGAGTGTGGGGTTGCGTAAAGGCTCCCCCAGGGAGTTCAGGTGTACCCAAAGGCTTCCGCTGAGAGCACTTTTGGATGGCAGAAAGTGGCACCGTACGTGTTTTTTCGGGTCTAACTCGGGTTCAGCTTCTTGTTGCGGTTAGGGTTATGTTTAGGGTTGTTAGGAAAGAGTGAAGACGCAGAGTCCTGTTGAGTGTGGGGTTGCGTAAAGGCTCCCCCAGGGAGTTCAGGTGTACCCAAAGGCTTCCGCTGAGAGCACTTTTTGATGGCAGAAAGTGGCACCGTACGTGTTTTTTCGGGTCTAACTCGGGTTCAGCTTCTTGTTCCGGTTAGGCTTATGTTTAGGGTTGTGAGGAAAGAGTGAAGACGCAGAGTCCTGTTGAGTGTGGGGTTGCGTAAAGGCTCCCCCAGGGAGTTCAGGTGTACCCAAAGGCTTCCGCTGAGAGCACTTTTGGATGGCAGAAAGTGGCACCGTACGTGTTTTTTCGGGTCTAACTCGGGTTCAGCTTCTTGTTGCGGTTAGGGTTATGTTTAGGGTTGTTAGGAAAGAGTGAAGACGCAGAGTCCTGTTGAGTGTGGGGTTGCGTAAAGGCTCCCCCAGGGAGTTCAGGTGTACCCAAAGGCTTCCGCTGAGAGCACTTTTTGATGGCAGAAAGTGGCACCGTACGTGTTTTTTCGGGTCTAACTCGGGTTCAGCTTCTTGTTGCGGTTAGGGTTATGTTTAGGGTTGTTAGGAAAGAGTGAAGACGCAGAGTCCTGTTGAGTGTGGGGTTGCGTAAAGGCTCCCCCAGGGAGTTCAGGTGTACCCAAAGGCTTCCGCTCAGAGCACTTTTTGATGGCAGAAAGTGGCACCGTACGTGTTTTTTCGGGTCTAACTCGGGTTGAGCTTCTTGTTGCGGTTAGGGTTATGTTTAGGGTTGTTAGGAAAGAGTGAAGACGCAGAGTCCTGTTGAGTGTGGGGTTGCGTAAAGGCTCCCCCAGGGAGTTCAGGTGTACCCAAAGGCTTCCGCTGAGAGCACTTTTGGATGGCAGAAAGTGGCACCGTACGTGTTTTTTCGGGTCTAACTCGGGTTCAGCTTCTTGTTGCGGTTAGGGTTATGTTTAGGGTTGTTAGGAAAGAGTGAAGACGCAGAGTCCTGTTGAGTGTGGGGTTGCGTAAAGGCTCCCCCAGGGAGTTCAGGTGTACCCAAAGGCTTCCGCTCAGAGCACTTTTTGATGGCAGAAAGTGGCACCGTACGTGTTTTTTCGGGTCTAACTCGGGTTCAGCTTCTTGTTGCGGTTAGGGTTATGTTTAGGGTTGTTAGGAAAGAGTGAAGATGCAGAGTCCTGTTGAGTGTGGGGTTGCGTAAAGGCTCCCCCAGGGAGTTCACGTGTACCCAAAGGCTTCCGCTGAGAGCACTTTTTGATGGCAGAAAGTGGCACCGTACGTGTTTTTTCGGGTCTAACTCGGGTTGAGCTTCTTGTTCCGGTTAGGCTTATGTTTAGGGTTGTGAGGAAAGAGTGAAGACGCAGAGTCCTGTTGAGTGTGGGGTTGCGTAAAGGCTCCCCCAGGGAGTTCAGGTGTTCCCAAAGGCTTCCGCTGAGAGCACTTTTGGATGGCAGAAAGTGGCACCGTACGTGTTTTTTCGGGTCTAACTCGGGTTCAGCTTCTTGTTGCGG